>NC_069501.1:130202311-130374811 GCF_027579735.1 Bombina bombina
ATATCTTGTTTAATAGTATTGTAAGTGTACATTTAAAAACAAAAAAAAACTTTTTGGACTGTGAAACATCAGTCTGCTTTTTTGTGTCAGGCTCACAGCTTATACTGGGCCCACTTGCCCAGTGCCACCACTCATATCTTGTTTAATAGTAGTGTAAGTGTACATTTAAAAAAATAAAAACTTTTTGGACTGTGAAACATCAGTCTGCTTTTTTGTTTCAGGCTCACAGCTTAAACTGGGCCCACTTGCCCAGTGCCACCACTCATATCTTGTTTAATAGTAGTGTAAGTGTACATTTAAAAAAATAAAAACTTTTTGGACTGTGAAACATCAGTCTGCTTTTTTGTGTCAGGCTCACATCGTATACTGTGCCCACTTGCCCAGTGCCACCTCTCATATCTTGTTTAATAGTAGTGTAAGTGTTTAATAGTAGTGTAAGTGTACATTTAAAAACAAAAAATACTTTTTGGACTGTGAAACATCAGTCTTCTTTTTTGTGTCAGGCTCACAGCGTATACTGTGCCCACTTCCCCAGTGCCACCACTCATATCTTGTTTAATAGTAGTGTAAGTGTACATTTAAAAACAAAAAAAACTTTTTGGACTGTGAAACATCAGTCTGCTTTTTTGTTTCAGGCTCACAGCTTATACTGGGCCCACTTGCCCAGTGCCACCACTCATATCTTGTTTAATAGTAGTGTAAGTGTACATTTAAAAAAAACAAAAAACTTTTTGGACTGTGAAACATCAGTCTGCTTTTTTGTTTCAGGCTCACATCTTATACTGTGCCCACTTGCCCAGTGCCACCACTCATATCTTGTTTAATAGTAGTGTAAGTGTACATTTAAAAAAAAAAAAAACTTTTTGGACTGTGAATCATCAGTCTGCTTTTTTTTGTCAGGCTCACAGCGTATACTGTGCCCACTTGCCCAGTGCCACCACTCATATCTTGTTTAATAGTAGTGTAAGTGTACATTTAAAAAAAAAAAAAACTTTTTGGACTGTGAAACATCAGTCTGCTTTTTTGTGTCAGGCTCACAGCTTATACTGGGCCCACTTGCCCAATGCCACCACTCATATATTGTTTAATAGTAGTGTAAGTGTACATTTAAAAAAATAAAAACTTTTTGGACTGTGAAACATCAGTCTGCTTTTTTTTGTCAGGCTCACAGCGTATACTGTGCCTACTTGCCCAGTGCCACCACTCATAACTTGTTTAATAGTAGTGTAAGTGTACATTTAAAAAAATAAAAACTTTTTGGACTGTGAAACATCAGTCTGCTTTTTTGTGTCAGGCTCACAGCGTATACTGTACCCACTTGCCCAGTGCCACCACTCATATCTTGTTTAATAGTAGTGTAAGTGTACATTTAAAACAAAAAAAACTTTTTGGACTGTGAAACATCAGTCTGCTTTTTTGTTTCAGGCTCACAGCTTATACTGGGCCCACTTGCCCAGTGCCACCACTCATATCTTGTTTAATAGTAGTGTAAGTGTACATTTAAAAAAAAAAAAAACTTTTTGGACTGTGAAACATCAGTCTGCTTTTTTGTGTCAGGCTCACAGCGTATACTGTGCCCACTTGCCCAGCGCCACCACTCATATCTTGTTTAATAGTATTGAAAGTGTACATTATAAACAAAAAAAACTTTTTGGACTGTGAAACATCAGTCTGCTTTTTTGTTTCAGGCTCACAGCTTAAACTGGGCCCACTTGCCCAGTGGCACCACTCATATCTTGTTTAATAGTATTGTAAGTGTACATTTAAAAAAAAATAAAATATTTGGACTTTGAGACATCAGTCTGCTTTTTTGTGTCAGGCTCACAGCGTATACTGTGCCCACTTGCCCAGTGCCACCACTCATATCTTGTTTGATAGTAGTGTAAGTGTACATTTAAAAAAAAAAAAAAACTTTTTGGACTGTGAAACATCAGTCTGCTTTTTTGTGTCAGGCTCACAGCGTATACTGTGCCTACTTGCCCAGCGCCACCACTCATATCTTGTTTAATAGTATTGTAAGTGTACATTTAAAAACAAAAAAAAACTTTTTGGACTGTGAAACATCAGTCTGCTTTTTTGTGTCAGGCTCACAGCTTATACTGGGCCCACTTGCCCAGTGCCACCACTCATATCTTGTTTAATAGTAGTGTAAGTGTACATTTAAAAAAATAAAAACTTTTTGGACTGTGAAACATCAGTCTGCTTTTTTGTTTCAGGCTCACAGCTTAAACTGGGCCCACTTGCCCAGTGGCACCACTCATATCTTGTTTAATAGTAGTGTAAGTGTACATTTAAAAAAAAAAAAAATTTGGACTGTGAAACATCAGTCTGCTTTTTTGTGTCAGGCTCACAGCATATACTGTGCCTACTTGCCCAGCGCCACCACTCATATCTTGTTTAATAGTAGTGTAAGTGTACATTTAAAAACAAAAAAAACTTTTTGGACTGTGAAACATCAGTCTGCTTTTTTGTTTCAGGCTCACAGCTTATACTGGGCCCACTTGCCCAGTGCCACCACTCATATCTTGTTTAATAGTAGTGTAAGTGTACATTTAAAAAAAACAAAAAACTTTTTGGACTGTGAAACATCAGTCTGCTTTTTTGTTTCAGGCTCACATCTTATACTGTGCCCACTTGCCCAGTGCCACCACTCATATCTTGTTTAATAGTAGTGTAAGTGTACATTTAAAAAAAAAAAAACTTTTTGGACTGTGAAACATCAGTCTGCTTTTTTTTGTCAGGCTCACAGCGTATACTGTGCCTACTTGCCCAGTGCCACCACTCATAACTTGTTTAATAGTAGTGTAAGTGTACATTTAAAAAAATAAAAACTTTTTGGACTGTGAAACATCAGTCTGCTTTTTTGTGTCAGGCTCACAGCGTATACTGTACCCACTTGCCCAGTGCCACCACTCATATCTTGTT
This sequence comes from Bombina bombina, assembly GCF_027579735.1. NCBI lineage: Eukaryota > Metazoa > Chordata > Amphibia > Anura > Bombinatoridae > Bombina > Bombina bombina. The sequence continues at coordinate 130,205,237 of NC_069501.1, forward strand.
TAATAGTAGTGTAAGTGTACATTTAAAACAAAAAAAACTTTTTGGACTGTGAAACATCAGTCTGCTTTTTTGTTTCAGGCTCACAGCTTATACTGGGCCCACTTGCCCAGTGCCACCACTCATATCTTGTTTAATAGTAGTGTAAGTGTACATTTAAAAAAAAAAAAAACTTTTTGGACTGTGAAACATCAGTCTGCTTTTTTGTGTCAGGCTCACAGCGTATACTGTGCCCACTTGCCCAGCGCCACCACTCATATCTTGTTTAATAGTATTGTAAGTGTACATTATAAACAAAAAAAACTTTTTGGACTGTGAAACATCAGTCTGCTTTTTTGTTTCAGGCTCACAGCTTAAACTGGGCCCACTTGCCCAGTGGCACCACTCATATCTTGTTTAATAGTAGTGTAAGTGTACATTTAAAAAAAAATAAAAAATTTGGACTTTGAGACATCAGTCTGCTTTTTTGTGTCAGGCTCACAGCGTATACTGTGCCCACTTGCCCAGAGCCACCACTCATATCTTGTTTGATAGTAGTGTAAGTGTACATTTAAAAAAAAAAAAAAACTTTTTGGACTGTGAAACATCAGTCTGCTTTTTTGTGTCAGGCTCACAGCGTATACTGTGCCTACTTGCCCAGCGCCACCACTCATATCTTGTTTAATAGTATTGTAAGTGTACATTTAAAAACAAAAAAAAACTTTTTGGACTGTGAAACATCAGTCTGCTTTTTTGTGTCAGGCTCACAGCTTATACTGGGCCCACTTGCCCAGTGCCACCACTCATATCTTGTTTAATAGTAGTGTAAGTGTACATTTAAAAAAATAAAAACTTTTTGGACTGTGAAACATCAGTCTGCTTTTTTGTTTCAGGCTCACAGCTTAAACTGGGCCCACTTGCCCAGTGGCACCACTCATATCTTGTTTAATAGTAGTGTAAGTGTACATTTAAAAAAAAAAAAAAATTTGGACTGTGAAACATCAGTCTGCTTTTTTGTGTCAGGCTCACAGCATATACTGTGCCTACTTGCCCAGCGCCACCACTCATATCTTGTTTAATAGTAGTGTAAGTGTACATTTAAAAACAAAAAAAACTTTTTGGACTGTGAAACATCAGTCTGCTTTTTTGTTTCAGGCTCACAGCTTATACTGGGCCCACTTGCCCAGTGCCACCACTCATATCTTGTTTAATAGTAGTGTAAGTGTACATTTAAAAAAAACAAAAAACTTTTTGGACTGTGAAACATCAGTCTGCTTTTTTGTTTCAGGCTCACATCTTATACTGTGCCCACTTGCCCAGTGCCACCACTCATATCTTGTTTAATAGTAGTGTAAGTGTACATTTAAAAAAAAAAAAACTTTTTGGACTCTGAATCATCAGTCTGCTTTTTTTTGTCAGGCTCACAGTGTATACTGTGCCCACTTGCCCAGTGCCACCACTCATATCTTGTTTAATAGTAGTGTAAGTGTACATTTAAAAAAAAAAAAAACTTTTTGGACTGTGAAACATCAGTCTGCTTTTTTGTGTCAGGCTCACAGCTTATACTGGGCCCACTTGCCCAATGCCACCACTCATATATTGTTTAATAGTAGTGTAAGTGTACATTTAAAAAAATAAAAACTTTTTGGACTGTGAAACATCAGTCTGCTTTTTTTTGTCAGGCTCACAGCGTATACTGTGCCTACTTGCCCAGTGCCACCACTCATAACTTGTTTAATAGTAGTGTAAGTGTACATTTAAAAAAATAAAAACTTTTTGGACTGTGAAACATCAGTCTGCTTTTTTGTGTCAGGCTCACAGCGTATACTGTACCCACTTGCCCAGTGCCACCACTCATATCTTGTTTAATAGTAGTGTAAGTGTACATTTAAAACAAAAAAAACTTTTTGGACTGTGAAACATCAGTCTGCTTTTTTGTTTCAGGCTCACAGCTTATACTGGGCCCACTTGCCCAGTGCCACCACTCATATCTCGTTTAATAGTAGTGTAAGTGTACATTTAAAAAAAAAAAAAACTTTTTGGACTGTGAAACATCAGTCTGCTTTTTTGTGTCAGGCTCACAGCGTATACTGTGCCCACTTGCCCAGCGCCACCACTCATATCTTGTTTAATAGTATTGTAAGTGTACATTATAAACAAAAAAAACTTTTTGGACTGTGAAACATCAGTCTGCTTTTTTGTTTCAGGCTCACAGCTTAAACTGGGCCCACTTGCCCAGTGGCACCACTCATATCTTGTTTAATAGTAGTGTAAGTGTACATTTAAAAAAAAATAAAAAATTTGGACTTTGAGACATCAGTCTGCTTTTTTGTGTCAGGCTCACAGCGTATACTGTGCCCACTTGCCCAGTGCCACCACTCATATCTTGTTTGATAGTAGTGTAAGTGTACATTTAAAAAAAAAAAAAAACTTTTTGGACTGTGAAACATCAGTCTGCTTTTTTGTGTCAGGCTCACAGCGTATACTGTGCCTACTTGCCCAGCGCCACCACTCATATCTTGTTTAATAGTATTGTAAGTGTACATTTAAAAACAAAAAAAAACTTTTTGGACTGTGAAACATCAGTCTGCTTTTTTGTGTCAGGCTCACAGCTTATACTGGGCCCACTTGCCCAGTGCCACCACTCATATCTTGTTTAATAGTAGTGTAAGTGTACATTTAAAAAAATAAAAACTTTTTGGACTGTGAAACATCAGTCTGCTTTTTTGTTTCAGGCTCACAGCTTAAACTGGGCCCACTTGCCCAGTGCCACCACTCATATCTTGTTTAATAGTAGTGTAAGTGTACATTTAAAAAAATAAAAACTTTTTGGACTGTGAAACATCAGTCTGCTTTTTTGTGTCAGGCTCACATCGTATACTGTGCCCACTTGCCCAGTGCCACCTCTCATATCTTGTTTAATAGTAGTGTAAGTGTTTAATAGTAGTGTAAGTGTACATTTAAAAACAAAAAATACTTTTTGGACTGTGAAACATCAGTCTTCTTTTTTGTGTCAGGCTCACAGCGTATACTGTGCCCACTTCCCCAGTGCCACCACTCATATCTTGTTTAATAGTAGTGTAAGTGTACATTTAAAAACAAAAAAAACTTTTTGGACTGTGAAACATCAGTCTGCTTTTTTGTTTCAGGCTCACAGCTTATACTGGGCCCACTTGCCCAGTGCCACCACTCATATCTTGTTTAATAGTAGTGTAAGTGTACATTTAAAAAAAACAAAAAACTTTTTGGACTGTGAAACATCAGTCTGCTTTTTTGTTTCAGGCTCACATCTTATACTGTGCCCACTTGCCCAGTGCCACCACTCATATCTTGTTTAATAGTAGTGTAAGTGTACATTTAAAAAAAAAAAAAACTTTTTGGACTGTGAATCATCAGTCTGCTTTTTTTTGTCAGGCTCACAGCGTATACTGTGCCCACTTGCCCAGTGCCACCACTCATATCTTGTTTAATAGTAGTGTAAGTGTACATTTAAAAAAAAAAAAAACTTTTTGGACTGTGAAACATCAGTCTGCTTTTTTGTGTCAGGCTCACAGCTTATACTGGGCCCACTTGCCCAATGCCACCACTCATATATTGTTTAATAGTAGTGTAAGTGTACATTTAAAAAAATAAAAACTTTTTGGACTGTGAAACATCAGTCTGCTTTTTTTTGTCAGGCTCACAGCGTATACTGTGCCCACTTGCCCAGTGCCACCACTCATAACTTGTTTAATAGTAGTGTAAGTGTACATTTAAAAAAATAAAAACTTTTTGGACTGTGAAACATCAGTCTGCTTTTTTGTGTCAGGCTCACAGCGTATACTGTACCCACTTGCCCAGTGCCACCACTCATATCTTGTTTAATAGTAGTGTAAGTGTACATTTAAAACAAAAAAAACTTTTTGGACTGTGAAACATCAGTCTGCTTTTTTGTTTCAGGCTCACAGCTTATACTGGGCCCACTTGCCCAGTGCCACCACTCATATCTTGTTTAATAGTAGTGTAAGTGTACATTTAAAAAAAAAAAAAACTTTTTGGACTGTGAAACATCAGTCTGCTTTTTTGTGTCAGGCTCACAGCGTATACTGTGCCCACTTGCCCAGCGCCACCACTCATATCTTGTTTAATAGTATTGTAAGTGTACATTATAAACAAAAAAAACTTTTTGGACTGTGAAACATCAGTCTGCTTTTTTGTTTCAGGCTCACAGCTTAAACTGGGCCCACTTGCCCAGTGGCACCACTCATATCTTGTTTAATAGTAGTGTAAGTGTACATTTAAAAAAAAATAAAAAATTTGGACTTTGAGACATCAGTCTGCTTTTTTGTGTCAGGCTCACAGCGTATACTGTGCCCACTTGCCCAGTGCCACCACTCATATCTTGTTTGATAGTAGTGTAAGTGTACATTTAAAAAAAAAAAAAATGTTTTTGGACTGTGAAACATCAGTCTGCTTTTTTGTGTCAGGCTCACAGCGTATACTGTGCCTACTTGCCCAGCGCCACCACTCATATCTTGTTTAATAGTATTGTAAGTGTACATTTAAAAACAAAAAAAAACTTTTTGGACTGTGAAACATCAGTCTGCTTTTTTGTGTCAGGCTCACAGCTTATACTGGGCCCACTTGCCCAGTGCCACCACTCATATCTTGTTTAATAGTAGTGTAAGTGTACATTTAAAAAAATAAAAACTTTTTGGACTGTGAAACATCAGTCTGCTTTTTTGTTTCAGGCTCACAGCTTAAACTGGGCCCACTTGCCCAGTGGCACCACTCATATCTTGTTTAATAGTAGTGTAAGTGTACATTTAAAAAAAAAAAAAAATTTGGACTGTGAAACATCAGTCTGCTTTTTTGTGTCAGGCTCACAGCGTATACTGTGCCTACTTGCCCAGCGCCACCACTCATATCTTGTTTAATAGTAGTGTAAGTGAACATTTAAAAACAAAAAAAACTTTTTGGACTGTGAAACATCAGTCTGCTTTTTTGTTTCAGGCTCACAGCTTATACTGGGCCCACTTGCCCAGTGCCACCACTCATATCTTGTTTAATAGTAGTGTAAGTGTACATTTAAAAAAATAAAAACTTTTTGGACTGTGAAACATCAGTCTGCTTTTTTGTGTCAGGCTCACAGCGTATACTGTGCCCACTTGCCCAGTGCCACCACTCATATCTTGTTTAATAGTAGTGTAAGTGTACATTTAAAAACAAAAAAAACTTTTGGACTGTGAAACATCAGTCTGCTTTTTTGTGTCAGGCTCACAGCTTATACTGGGCCCACTTGCCCAGTGCCACCACTCATATCTTGTTTAATAGTAGTGTAAGTGTACATTTAAAAACAAAAAAAAAATTTTGGACTGTAAAACATCAGTCTGCTTTTTTGTTTCAGGCTCACAGCTTATACTGGGCAAACTTGCCCAGTGCCACCACTCATATCTTGTTTAATAGTAGCGTAAGTGTACATTTAAAAAACAAAAAAAACTTTTTGGACTGTGAAACATCAGTCTGCTTTTTTGTGTCAGGCTCACAGCGTATACTGTGCCCACTTGCCCAGTGCCACCACTCATATCTTGTTTAATAGTAGTGTAAGTGTACATTTAAAAACAAAAAAAACTTTTTGGACTGTGAAACATCAGTCTGCTTTTTTGTTTCAGGCTCACAGCTTATACTGGGCCCACTTGCCCAGTGCCACCACTCATATCTTGTTTAATAGTAGTGTAAGTGTACATTTAAAAAAATACAAAATTTTTGGACTGTGAAACATCAGTCTGCTTTTTTTGTGCAAGGCTCACAGCTTATACTGGGCCCCCTTGCCCAGTGCCACCACTCATATCTTGTTTAATAGTAGTGTAAGTGTACATTTAAAAAAAATAAAAACTTTTTGGACTGTGAAACATCAGTCTGCTTTTTTGTGACAGGCTCACAGCGTATACTGTGCCCACTTGCCCAGTGCCACCACTCATATCTTGTTTAATAGTAGTGTAAGTGTACATTTAAAAACAAAAAAAACTTTTTGGACTGTGAAACATCAGTCTGCTTTTTTGTGTCAGGCTCACAGCGTATACTGTGCCCACTTGCCCAGTGCCACCACTCATATCTTGTTTAATAGTAGTGTAAGTGTACATTTAAAAAAATAAAAAATTTTGGACTGTGAAACATCAGTCTGCTTTTTTTTGTCAGGCTCACAGCGTATACTGTGCCCACTTGCCCAGTGCCACCACTCATATCTTGTTTAATAGTAGTGTAAGTGTACATTTAAAAACAAAAAAAACTTTTTGGACTGTGAAACATCAGTCTGCTTTTTTGTGTCAGGCTCACAGCTTATACTGGGCCCACTTGCCCAGTGCCACCACTCATATCTTGTTTAATAGTAGTGTAAGTGTACATTTAAAAAAAAAAAAAACTGTTTGGACTGTGAAAAATCAGTCTTCTTTTTTGTGTCAGGCTCACAGCGTATACTGTGCCCAATTGCCCAATGCCACCACTCATATCTTGTTTAATAGTAGTGTAAGTGTACATTTAAAAAAATAAAAACTTTTTGGACTGTGAAACATCAGTCTGCTTTTTTTTGTCAGGCTCACAGCGTATACTGTGCCCACTTGCCCAGTGCCACCACTCATATCTTGTTTAATAGTAGTGTAAGTGTACATTTAAAAAAAAAAAAAAAGTTTGGACTGTGAGACATCAGTCTGCTTTTTTTGTGTCAGGCTCACAGCGTAAACTGTGCCCACTTGCCCAGTGCCACCACTCATATCTTGTTTAATAGTAGTGTAAGTGTACATTTAAAAAAAATAAAAACTTTTTGGACTGTGAAACATCAGTCTGCTTTTTTGTTTCAGGCTCACAGCTTATACTGTGCCCACTTGCCCAGTGCCACCACTCATATCTTGTTTAATAGTAGTGTAAGTGTACATTTAAAAACAAAAAAAACTTTTTAGACTGTGAAACATCAGTCTGCTTTTTTGTTTCAGGCTCACAGCTTATACTGGGCCCACTTGCCCAGTGCCACCACTCATATCTTGTTTAATAGTAGTGTAAGTGTACATTTAAAAAAAAAAAACTTTTTGGACTGTGAAACATCAGTCTGCTTTTTTGTTTCATGCTCACAGCTTATACTGGGCCCACTTGCCCAGTGCCACCACTCATATCTTGTTTAATAGTAGTGTAAGTGTACATTTAAAAACAAAAAAAACTTTTTGGACTGTGAAACATCAGTCTGCTTTTTTGTGTCAGGCTCACAGCGTATACTATGCCCACTTGCCCAGTGCCACCACTCATATCTTGTTTAATAGTAGTGTAAGTGTACATTTAAAAAAAAAAAAAACTTTTTGGACTGTGAAACATCAGTCTGCTTTTTTGTGTCAGGCTCACAGCTTATACTGGGCCCACTTGCCCAGTGCCACCACTCATATCTTGTTTAATAGTAGTGTAAGTGTACATTTAAAAAAATAAAAACTTTTTGGACTGTGAAACATCAGTCTGCTTTTTTGTGTCAGGCTCACAGCGTATACTGTGCCCACTTGCCCAATGCCACCACTCATATCTTGTTTAATAGTAGTGTAAGTGTACATTTAAAAAAATAAAAACTTTTTGGACTGTGAAACATCAGTCTGCTTTTTTTTGTCAGGCTCACAGCGTATACTGTGCCCACTTGCCCAGTGCCACCACTCATATCTTGTTTAATAGTAGTGTAAGTGTACATTTAAAAAAATAAAAACTTTTTGGACTGTGAAACATCAGTCTGCTTTTTTGTGTCAGGCTCACAGCGTATACTGTACCCACTTGCCCAGTGCCACCACTCATATCTTGTTTAATAGTAGTGTAAGTGTACATTTAAAAACAAAAAAAACTTTTTGGACTGTGAAACATCAGTCTGCTTTTTTGTTTCAGGCTCACAGCTTATACTGGGCCCACTTGCCCAGTGCCACCACTCATATCTTGTTTAATAGTAGTGTAAGTGTACATTTAAAAAAATAAAAACTTTTTGGACTGTGAAACATCAGTCTGCTTTTTTGTGTCAGGCTCACAGCGTGTACTGTGCCCACTTGCCCAATGCCACCACTCATATCTTGTTTGATAGTAGTGTAAGTGTACATTTAAAAAAAAAAAAAACTTTTTGGACTGTGAAACATCAGTCTGCTTTTTTGTGTCAGGCTCACAGCGTATACTGTGCCCACTTGCCCAGCGCCACCACTAATATCTTGTTTAATAGTATTGTAAGTGTGCATTTAAAAACAAAAAAAACTTTTTGGACTGTGAAACATCAGTCTGCTTTTTTGTTTCAGGCTCACAGCTTAAACTGGGCCCACTTGCCCAGTGGCACCACTCATATCTTGTTTAATAGTAGTGTAAGTGTACATTTAAAAAAAAAAAAAAATTTGGACTTTGAGACATCAGTCTGCTTTTTTGTGTCAGGGTCACAGCGTATACTGTGCCCACTTGCCCAGTGCCACCACTCATATCTTGTTTGATAGTAGTGTAAGTGTACATTTAAAAAATACAAAAAACTTTTTGGACTGTGAAACATCAGTCTGCTTTTTTGTGTCAGGCTCACAGCGTATACTGTGACTACTTGCCCAGCGCCACCACTCATATCTTGTTTAATAGTAGTGTAAGTGAACATTTAAAAACAAAAAAAACTTTTTGGACTGTGAAACATCAGTCTGCTTTTTTGTTTCAGGCTCACAGCTTATACTGGGCCCACTTGCCCAGTGCCACCACTCATATCTTGTTTAATAGTAGTGTAAGTGTACATTTAAAAAAATAAAAACTTTTTGGACTGTGAAACATCAGTCTGCTTTTTTGTGTCAGGCTCACAGCGTATACTGTGCCCACTTGCCCAGTGCCACCACTCATATCTTGTTTAATAGTAGTGTAAGTGTACATTTAAAAACAAAAAAAACTTTTGGACTGTGAAACATCAGTCTGCTTTTTTGTGTCAGGCTCACAGCTTATACTGGGCCCACTTGCCCAGTGCCACCACTCATATCTTGTTTAATAGTAGTGTAAGTGTACATTTAAAAACAAAAAAAAAATTTTGGACTGTGAAACATCAGTCTGCTTTTTTGTTTCAGGCTCACAGCTTATACTGGGCAAACTTGCCCAGTGCCACCACTCATATCTTGTTTAATAGTAGCGTAAGTGTACATTTAAAAAACAAAAAAAACTTTTTGGACTGTAAAACATCAGTCTGCTTTTTTGTGTCAGGCTCACAGCGTATACTGTGCCCACTTGCCCAGTGCCACCACTCATATCTTGTTTAATAGTAGTGTAAGTTTACATTTAAAAACAAAAAAAACTTTTTGGACTGTGAAACATCAGTCTGCTTTTTTGTTTCAGGCTCACAGCTTATACTGGGCCCACTTGCCCAGTGCCACCACTCATATCTTGTTTAATAGTAGTGTAAGTGTACATTTAAAAAAATACAAAATTTTTGGACTGTGAAACATCAGTCTGCTTTTTTTGTGCAAGGCTCACAGCTTATACTGGTCCCCCTTGCCCAGTGCCACCACTTATATCTTGTTTAATAGTAGTGTAAGTGTACATTTAAAAAAAATAAAAACTTTTTGGACTGTGAAACATCAGTCTGCTTTTTTGTGACAGGCTCACAGCGTATACTGTGCCCACTTGCCCAGTGCCACCACTCATATCTTGTTTAATAGTAGTGTAAGTGTACATTTAAAAACAAAAAAAACTTTTTGGACTGTGAAACATCAGTCTGCTTTTTTGTGTCAGGCTCACAGCGTATACTGTGCCCACTTGCCCAGTGCCACCACTCATATCTTGTTTAATAGTAGTGTAAGTGTACATTTAAAAAAATAAAAAATTTTGGACTGTGAAACATCAGTCTGCTTTTTTTTGTCAGGCTCACAGCGTATACTGTGCCCACTTGCCCAGTGCCACCACTCATATCTTGTTTAATAGTAGTGTAAGTTTACATTTAAAAACAAAAAAAACTTTTTGGACTGTGAAACATCAGTCTGCTTTTTTGTGTCAGGCTCACAGCTTATACTGGGCCCACTTGCCCAGTGCCACCACTCATATCTTGTTTAATAGTAGTGTAAGTGTACATTTAAAAAAAAAAAAACTGTTTGGACTGTGAAAAATCAGTCTTCTTTTTTGTGTCAGGCTCACAGCGTATACTGTGCCCAATTGCCCAATGCCACCACTCATATCTTGTTTAATAGTAGTGTAAGTGTACATTTAAAAAAATAAAAACTTTTTGGACTGTGAAACATCAGTCTGCTTTTTTTTGTCAGGCTCACAGCGTATACTGTGCCCACTTGCCCAGTGCCACCACTCATATCTTGTTTAATAGTAGTGTAAGTGTACATTTAAAAAAAAAAAAAAAGTTTGGACTGTGAGACATCAGTCTGCTTTTTTTGTGTCAGGCTCACAGCGTAAACTGTGCCCACTTGCCCAGTGCCACCACTCATATCTTGTTTAATAGTAGTGTAAGTGTACATTTAAAAAAAATAAAAACTTTTTGGACTGTGAAACATCAGTCTGCTTTTTTGTGTCAGGCTCACAGCATATACTGTGCCCACTTGCCCAGTGCCACCACTCATATCTTGTTTAATAGTAGTGTAAGTGTACATTTAAAAACAAAAAAAACTTTTTAGACTGTGAAACATCAGTCTGCTTTTTTGTTTCAGGCTCACAGCTTATACTGGGCCCACTTGCCCAGTGCCACCACTCATATCTTGTTTAATAGTAGTGTAAGTGTACATTTAAAAAAAAAAAACTTTTTGGACTGTGAAACATCAGTCTGCTTTTTTGTTTCATGCTCACAGCTTATACTGGGCCCACTTGCCCAGTGCCACCACTCATATCTTGTTTAATAGTAGTGTAAGTGTACATTTAAAAACAAAAAAAACTTTTTGGACTGTGAAACATCAGTCTGCTTTTTTGTGTCAGGCTCACAGCGTATACTATGCCCACTTGCCCAGTGCCACCACTCATATCTTGTTTAATAGTAGTGTAAGTGTACATTTAAAAAAAAAAAAAACTTTTTGGACTGTGAAACATCAGTCTGCTTTTTTGTGTCAGGCTCACAGCTTATACTGGGCCCACTTGCCCAGTGCCACCACTCATATCTTGTTTAATAGTAGTGTAAGTGTACATTTAAAAAAATAAAAACTTTTTGGACTGTGAAACATCAGTCTGCTTTTTTGTGTCAGGCTCACAGCGTATACTGTGCCCACTTGCCCAATGCCACCACTCATATCTTGTTTAATAGTAGTGTAAGTGTACATTTAAAAAAATAAAAACTTTTTGGACTGTGAAACATCAGTCTGCTTTTTTTTGTCAGGCTCACAGCGTATACTGTGCCCACTTGCCCAGTGCCACCACTCATATCTTGTTTAATAGTAGTGTAAGTGTACATTTAAAAAAATAAAAACTTTTTGGACTGTGAAACATCAGTCTGCTTTTTTGTGTCAGGCTCACAGCGTATACTGTACCCACTTGCCCAGTGCCACCACTCATATCTTGTTTAATAGTAGTGTAAGTGTACATTTAAAAACAAAAAAAACTTTTTGGACTGTGAAACATCAGTCTGCTTTTTTGTTTCAGGCTCACAGCTTATACTGGGCCCACTTGCCCAGTGCCACCACTCATATCTTGTTTAATAGTAGTGTAAGTGTACATTTAAAAAAATAAAAACTTTTTGGACTGTGAAACATCAGTCTGCTTTTTTGTGTCAGGCTCACAGCGTGTACTGGGCCCACTTGCCCAATGCCACCACTCATATCTTGTTTGATAGTAGTGTAAGTGTACATTTAAAAAAAAAAAAAACTTTTTGGACTGTGAAACATCAGTCTGCTTTTTTTTGTCAGGCTCACAGCGTATACTGTGCCCACTTGCCCAGCGCCACCACTAATATCTTGTTTAATAGTATTGTAAGTGTGCATTTAAAAACAAAAAAAACTTTTTGGACTGTGAAACATCAGTCTGCTTTTTTGTTTCAGGCTCACAGCTTAAACTGGGCCCACTTGCCCAGTGGCACCACTCATATCTTGTTTAATAGTAGTGTAAGTGTACATTTAAAAAAAAAAAAAAAATTTGGACTTTGAGACATCAGTCTGCTTTTTTGTGTCAGGGTCACAGCGTATACTGTGCCCACTTGCCCAGTGCCACCACTCATATCTTGTTTGATAGTAGTGTAAGTGTACATTTAAAAAAAAACAAAAAACTTTTTGGACTGTGAAACATCAGTCTGCTTTTTTGTGTCAGGCTCACAGCGTATACTGTGACTACTTGCCCAGCGCCACCACTCATATCTTGTTTAATAGTATTGTAAGTGTACATTTAAAAACAAAAAAACTTTTTGGACTGTGAAACATCAGTCTGCTTTTTTGTTTCAGGCTCACAGCTTAAACTGGGCCCACTTGCCCAGTGGCACCACTCATATCTTGTTTAATAGTAGTGTAAGTGTACATTTAAAAAAAAAAGTTTGGACTGTGAGACATCAGTCTGCTTTTTTGTGTCAGGCTCACAGCGTATACTGTGCCCACTTGCCCAGTGCCACCTCTCATATCTTGTTTAATAGTAGTGTAAGTGTACATTTATAAACAAAAAAAACTTTTTGGACTGTGAAACATCAGTCTGCTTTTTTGTTTCAGGCTCACAGCTTATACTGGGCCCACTTGCCCAGTGCCACCACTCATATCTTGTTTAATAGTAGTGTAAGTGTACATTTAAAAAAAAAAAAAAACTTTTTTGGACTGTGAAACATCAGTCTGCTTTTTTGTTTCAGGCTCACAGCTTATACTGGGCCCACTTGCCCAGTGCCACCACTCATATCTTGTTTAATAGTAGTGTAAGTGTACATTTAAAAAAAAAAAAAACTTTTTGGACTGTGAAAGATCAGTCTGCTTTTTTGTGTCAGGCTCACAGCGTATACTGTGCCCACTTGCCCAGTGCCACCACTCATATCTTGTTTAATAGTAGTGTAAGTGTACATTTAAAAACAAAAAAAACTTTTTGGACTGTGAAACATCAGTCTGCTTTTTTTGTGTCAGGCTCACAGCGTATACTGTACCCACTTGCCCAGTGCCACCACTCATATCTTGTTTAATAGTAGTGTAAGTGTACATTTAAAAACAAAAAAAAACTTTTTGGACTGTGAAACATCAGTCTGCTTTTTTGTGTCAGGCTCACATCGTATACTGTGCCCACTTGCCCAGTGCCACCTCTCATATCTTGTTTAATAGTAGTGTAAGTGTTTAATAGTAGTGTAAGTGTACATTTAAAAACAAAAAATACTTTTTGGACTGTGAAACATCAGTCTTCTTTTTTGTGTCAGGCTCACAGCGTATACTGTGCCCACTTCCCCAGTGCCACCACTCATATCTTGTTTAATAGTAGTGTAAGTGTACATTTTAAAACAAAAAAAACTTTTTGGACTGTGAAACATCAGTCTGCTTTTTTGTTTCAGGCTCACAGCTTATACTGGGCCTACTTGCCCAGTGCCACCACTCATATCTTGTTTAATAGTAGTGTAAGTGTACATTTAAAAAAAACAAAAAACTTTTTGGACTGTGAAACATCAGTCTGCTTTTTTGTTTCAGGCTCACATCTTATACTGTGCCCACTTGCCCAGTGCCACCACTCATATCTTGTTTAATAGTAGTGTAAGTGTACATTTAAAAAAAAAAAAACTTTTTGGACTGTGAATCATCAGTCTGCTTTTTTTTGTCAGGCTCACAGCGTATACTGTGCCCACTTGCCCAGTGCCACCACTCATATCTTGTTTAATAGTAGTGTAAGTGTACATTTAAAAAAAAAAAAACTTTTTGGACTGTGAAACATCAGTCTGCTTTTTTGTGTCAGGCACACAGCTTATACTGGGCCCACTTGCCCAGTGCCACCACTCATATCTTGTTTAATAGTAGTGTAAGTGTACATTTAAAAAAATAAAAACTTTTTGAACTGTGAAACATCAGTCTGCTTTTTTGTGTCAGGATCACAGCGTATATTGTGCCCACTTGCCCAATGCCACCACTCATATATTGTTTAATAGTAGTGTAAGTGTACATTTAAAAAAATAAAAACTTTTTGGACTGTGAAACATCAGTCTGCTTTTTTTTGTCAGGCTCACAGCGTATACTGTGCCTACTTGCCCAGTGCCACCACTCATAACTTGTTTAATAGTAGTGTAAGTGTACATTTAAAAACAAAAAAAAACTTTTTGGACTGTGAAACATCAGTCTGCTTTTTTGTTTCAGGCTCACAGCTTATACTGGGCCCACTTGCCCAGTGCCACCACTCATATCTTGTTTAATAGTAGTGTAAGTGTACATTTAAAAAAATAAAAACTTTTTGGACTGTGAAACATCAGTCTGCTTTTTTGTGTCAGGCTCACATCGTATACTGTGCCCACTTGCCCAGTGCCACCTCTCATATCTTGTTTAATAGTAGTGTAAGTGTTTAATAGTAGTGTAAGTGTACATTTAAAAACAAAAAATACTTTTTGGACTGTGAAACATCAGTCTTCTTTTTTGTGTCAGGCTCACAGCGTATACTGTGCCCACTTCCCCAGTGCCACCACTCATATCTTGTTTAATAGTAGTGTAAGTGTACATTTTAAAACAAAAAAAACTTTTTGGACTGTGAAACATCAGTCTGCTTTTTTGTTTCAGGCTCACAGCTTATACTGGGCCTACTTGCCCAGTGCCACCACTCATATCTTGTTTAATAGTAGTGTAAGTGTACATTTAAAAAAAACAAAAAACTTTTTGGACTGTGAAACATCAGTCTGCTTTTTTGTTTCAGGCTCACATCTTATACTGTGCCCACTTGCCCAGTGCCACCACTCATATCTTGTTTAATAGTAGTGTAAGTGTACATTTAAAAAAAAAAAAACTTTTTGGACTGTGAATCATCAGTCTGCTTTTTTTTGTCAGGCTCACAGCGTATACTGTGCCCACTTGCCCAGTGCCACCACTCATATCTTGTTTAATAGTAGTGTAAGTGTACATTTAAAAAAAAAAAAACTTTTTGGACTGTGAAACATCAGTCTGCTTTTTTGTGTCAGGCACACAGCTTATACTGGGCCCACTTGCCCAGTGCCACCACTCATATCTTGTTTAATAGTAGTGTAAGTGTACATTTAAAAAAATAAAAACTTTTTGAACTGTGAAACATCAGTCTGCTTTTTTGTGTCAGGATCACAGCGTATACTGTGCCCACTTGCCCAATGCCACCACTCATATATTGTTTAATAGTAGTGTAAGTGTACATTTAAAAAAATAAAAACTTTTTGGACTGTGAAACATCAGTCTGCTTTTTTTTGTCAGGCTCACAGCGTATACTGTGCCTACTTGCCTAGTGCCACCACTCATAACTTGTTTAATAGTAGTGTAAGTGTACATTTAAAAAAATAAAAACTTTTTGGACTGTGAAACATCAGTCTGCTTTTTTGTGTCAGGCTCACAGCGTATACTGTACCCACTTGCCCAGTGCCACCACTCATATCTTGTTTAATAGTAGTGTAAGTGTACATTTAAAACAAAAAAAACTTTTTGGACTGTGAAACATCAGTCTGCTTTTTTGTTTCAGGCTCACAGCTTATACTGGGCCCACTTGCCCAGTGCCACCACTCATATCTTGTTTAATAGTAGTGTAAGTGTACATTTAAAAAAAAATAAAAAATTTGGACTTTGAGACATCAGTCTGCTTTTTTGTGTCAGGCTCACAGCGTATACTGTGCCCACTTGCCCAGTGCCACCACTCATATCTTGTTTGATAGTAGTGTAAGTGTACATTTAAAAAAAAAAAAAAAACTTTTTGGACTGTGAAACATCAGTCTGCTTTTTTGTGTCAGGCTCACAGCGTATACTGTGCCTACTTGCCCAGCGCCACCACTCATATCTTGTTTAATAGTATTGTAAGTGTACATTTAAAAACAAAAAAACTTTTTGGACTGTGAAACATCAGTCTGCTTTTTTGTTTCAGGCTCACAGCTTATACTGGGCCCACTTGCCCAGTGCCACCACTCATATGTTGTTTAATAGTAGTGTAAGTGTACATTTAAAAAAATAAAAACTTTTTGGACTGTGAAACATCAGTCTGCTTTTTTGTTTCAGGCTCACAGCTTAAACTGGGCCCACTTGCCCAGTGGCACCACTCATATCTTGTTTAATAGTAGTGTAAGTGTACATTTAAAAAAAAAAAAAATTTGGACTTTGAGACATCAGTCTGCTTTTTTGTGTCAGGCTCACAGCGTATACTGTGCCCACTTGCCCAGTGCCACCACTCATATCTTGTTTGATAGTAGTGTAAGTGTACATTTAAAAAAAAAAAAAACCTTTTGGACTGTGAAACATCAGTCTGCTTTTTTGTGTCAGGCTCACAGCGTATACTGTGCCTACTTGCCCAGCGCCACCACTCATATCTTGTTTAATAGTAGTGTAAGTGTACATTTAAAAACAAAAAAAACTTTTTGGACTGTGAAACATCAGTCTGCTTTTTTGTTTCAGGCTCACAGCTTATACTGGGCCCACTTGCCCAGTGCCACCACTCATTTCTTGTTTAATAGTAGTGTAAGTGTACATTTAAAAAAATAAAAACTTTTTGGACTGTGAAACATCAGTCTGCTTTTTTGTGTCAGGCTCACAGCGTGTACTGTGCCCACTTGCCCAATGCCACCACTCATATCTTGTTTGATAGTAGTGTAAGTGTA
This sequence comes from Bombina bombina, assembly GCF_027579735.1. Lineage (NCBI taxonomy): Eukaryota > Metazoa > Chordata > Amphibia > Anura > Bombinatoridae > Bombina > Bombina bombina. The sequence continues at coordinate 130,221,894 of NC_069501.1, forward strand.
CATATAAAAAAAAAAAAAACTTTTTGGACTGTGAAACATCAGTCTGCTTTTTTGTGTCAGGCTCACAGCGTATACTGTGCCCACTTGCCCAGCGCCACCACTCATATCTTGTTTAATAGTATTGTAAGTGTACATTATAAACAAAAAAAACTTTTTGGACTGTGAAACATCAGTCTGCTTTTTTGTTTCAGGCTCACAGCTTAAACTGGGCCCACTTGCCCAGTGGCACCACTCATATCTTGTTTAATAGTAGTGTAAGTGTACATTTAAAAAAAAAAAAAAAATTTGGACTTTGAGACATCAGTCTGCTTTTTTGTGTCAGGCTCACAGCGTATACTGTGCCCACTTGCCCAGTGCCACCACTCATATCTTGTTTGATAGTAGTGTAAGTGTACATTTAAAAAAAAAAAAAAACTTTTTGGACTGTGAAACATCAGTCTGCTTTTTTGTGTCAGGCTCACAGCGTATACTGTGCCTACTTGCCCAGCGCCACCACTCATATCTTGTTTAATAGTATTGTAAGTGTACATTTAAAAACAAAAAAACTTTTTGGACTGTGAAACATCAGTCTGCTTTTTTGTTTCAGGCTCACAGCTTAAACTGGGCCCACTTGCCCAGTGGCACCACTCATATCTTGTTTAATAGTAGTGTAAGTGTACATTTAAAAAAAAAAATTTGGACTTTGAGACATCAGTCTGCTTTTTTGTGTCAGGCTCACAGCGTATACTGTGCCCACTTGCCCAGTGCCACCACTCATATCTTGTTTGATAGTAGTGTAAGTGTAAATTTAAAAAAAACAAAAAACTTTTTGGACTGTGAAACATCAGTCTGCTTTTTTGTGTCAGGCTCACAGCGTATACTGTGCCTACTTGCCCAGCGCCACCACTCATATCTTGTTTAATAGTATTGTAAGTGTACATTTAAAAACAAAAAAAAACTTTTTGGACTGTGAAACATCAGTCTGCTTTTTTGTGTCAGGCTCACAGCTTATACTGGGCCCACTTGCCCAGTGCCACCACTCATATCTTGTTTAATAGTAGTGTAAGTGTACATTTAAAAAAAAAAAACTGTTTGGACTGTGAAAAATCAGTCTTCTTTTTTGTGTCAGGCTCACAGCGTATACTGTGCCCAATTGCCCAATGCCACCACTCATATCTTGTTTAATAGTAGTGTAAGTGTACATTTAAAAAAATAAAAACTTTTTGGACTGTGAAACATCAGTCTGCTTTTTTTTGTCAGGCTCACAGCGTATACTGTGCCCACTTGCCCAATGCCACCACTCATATCTTGTTTAATAGTAGTGTAAGTGTACATTTAAAAAAAAAAAAAAAGTTTGGACTGTGAGAGATCAGTCTGCTTTTTTTGTGTCAGGCTCACAGCGTAAACTGTGCCCACTTGCCCAGTGCCACCACTCATATCTTGTTTAATAGTAGTGTAAGTGTACATTTAAAAAAAATAAAAACTTTTTGGACTGTGAAACATCAGTCTGCTTTTTTGTGTCAGGCTCACAGCATATACTGTGCCCACTTGCCCAGTGCCACCACTCATATCTTGTTTAATAGTAGTGTAAGTGTACATTTAAAAACAAAAAAAACTTTTTAGACTGTGAAACATCAGTCTGCTTTTTTGTTTCAGGCTCACAGCTTATACTGGGCCCACTTGCCCAGTGCCACCACTCATATCTTGTTTAATAGTAGTGTAAGTGTACATTTAAAAAAAAAAAACTTTTTGGACTGTGAAACATCAGTCTGCTTTTTTGTTTCATGCTCACAGCTTATACTGGGCCCACTTGCCCAGTGCCACCACTCATATCTTGTTTAATAGTAGTGTAAGTGTACATTTAAAAAAAAAAAACTTTTTGGACTGTGAAACATCAGTCTGCTTTTTTGTTTCAGGCTCACAGCTTATACTGGGCCCACTTGCCCAGTGCCACCACTCATATCTTGTTTAATAGTAGTGTAAGTGTACATTTAAAAAAATAAAAACTTTTTGGACTGTGAAACATCAGTCTGCTTTTTTGTGTCAGGCTCACAGCGTATACTATGCCCACTTGCCCAGTGCCACCACTCATATCTTGTTTAATAGTAGTGTAAGTGTACATTTAAAAAAAAAAAAAACTTTTTGGACTGTGAAACATCAGTCTGCTTTTTTGTGTCAGGCTCACAGCTTATACTGGGCCCACTTGCCCAGTGCCACCACTCATATCTTGTTTAATAGTAGTGTAAGTGTACATTTAAAAAAATAAAAACTTTTTGGACTGTGAAACATCAGTCTGCTTTTTTGTGTCAGGCTCACAGCGTATACTGTGCCCACTTGCCCAATGCCACCACTCATATCTTGTTTAATAGTAGTGTAAGTGTACATTTAAAAAAATAAAAACTTTTTGGACTGTGAAACATCAGTCTGCTTTTTTTTGTCAGGCTCACAGCGTATACTGTGCCCACTTGCCCAGTGCCACCACTCATATCTTGTTTAATAGTAGTGTAAGTGTACATTTAAAAAAATAAAAACTTTTTGGACTGTGAAACATCAGTCTGCTTTTTTGTGTCAGGCTCACAGCGTATACTGTACCCACTTGCCCAGTGCCACCACTCATATCTTGTTTAATAGTAGTGTAAGTGTACATTTAAAAACAAAAAAAACTTTTTGGACTGTGAAACATCAGTCTGCTTTTTTGTTTCAGGCTCACAGCTTATACTGGGCCCACTTGCCCAGTGCCACCACTCATATCTTGTTTAATAGTAGTGTAAGTGTACATTTAAAAAAATAAAAACTTTTTGGACTGTGAAACATCAGTCTGCTTTTTTGTGTCAGGCTCACAGCGTGTACTGTGCCCACTTGCCCAATGCCACCACTCATATCTTGTTTGATAGTAGTGTAAGTGTACATTTAAAAAAAAAAAAAACTTTTTGGACTGTGAAACATCAGTCTGCTTTTTTGTGTCAGGCTCACAGCGTATACTGTGCCCACTTGCCCAGCGCCACCACTAATATCTTGTTTAATAGTATTGTAAGTGTGCATTTAAAAACAAAAAAAACTTTTTGGACTGTGAAACATCAGTCTGCTTTTTTGTTTCAGGCTCACAGCTTAAACTGGGCCCACTTGCCCAGTGGCACCACTCATATCTTGTTTAATAGTAGTGTAAGTGTACATTTTAAAAAAAAAAAAAATTTGGACTTTGAGACATCAGTCTGCTTTTTTGTGTCAGGGTCACAGCGTATACTGTGCCCACTTGCCCAGTGCCACCACTCATATCTTGTTTGATAGTAGTGTAAGTGTACATTTAAAAAAAACAAAAAACTTTTTGGACTGTGAAACATCAGTCTGCTTTTTTGTGTCAGGCTCACAGCGTATACTGTGACTACTTGCCCAGCGCCACCACTCATATCTTGTTTAATAGTATTGTAAGTGTACATTTAAAAACAAAAAAACTTTTTGGACTGTGAAACATCAGTCTGCTTTTTTGTTTCAGGCTCACAGCTTAAACTGGGCCCACTTGCCCAGTGGCACCACTCATATCTTGTTTAATAGTAGTGTAAGTGTACATTTAAAAAAAAAAGTTTGGACTGTGAGACATCAGTCTGCTTTTTTGTGTCAGGCTCACAGCGTATACTGTGCCCACTTGCCCAGTGCCACCTCTCATATCTTGTTTAATAGTAGTGTAAGTGTACATTTATAAACAAAAAAAACTTTTTGGACTGTGAAACATCAGTCTGCTTTTTTGTTTCAGGCTCACAGCTTATACTGGGCCCACTTGCCCAGTGCCACCACTCATATCTTGTTTAATAGTAGTGTAAGTGTACATTTAAAAAAAAAAAAAAACTTTTTTGGACTGTGAAACATCAGTCTGCTTTTTTGTTTCAGGCTCACAGCTTATACTGGGCCCACTTGCCCAGTGCCACCACTCATATCTTGTTTAATAGTAGTGTAAGTGTACATTTAAAAAAAAAAAAACTTTTTGGACTGTGAAAGATCAGTCTGCTTTTTTGTGTCAGGCTCACAGCGTATACTGTGCCCACTTGCCCAGTGCCACCACTCATATCTTGTTTAATAGTAGTGTAAGTGTACATTTAAAAACAAAAAAACCTTTTTGGACTGTGAAACATCAGTCTGCTTTTTTTGTGTCAGGCTCACAGCGTATACTGTACCCACTTGCCCAGTGCCACCACTCATATCTTGTTTAATAGTAGTGTAAGTGTTTAATAGTAGTGTAAGTGTACATTTAAAAACAAAAAATACTTTTTGGACTGTGAAACATCAGTCTTCTTTTTTGTGTCAGGCTCACAGCGTATACTGTGCCCACTTCCCCAGTGCCACCACTCATATCTTGTTTAATAGTAGTGTAAGTGTACATTTTAAAACAAAAAAAACTTTTTGGACTGTGAAACATCAGTCTGCTTTTTTGTTTCAGGCTCACAGCTTATACTGGGCCTACTTGCCCAGTGCCACCACTCATATCTTGTTTAATAGTAGTGTAAGTGTACATTTAAAAAAAACAAAAAACTTTTTGGACTGTGAAACATCAGTCTGCTTTTTTGTTTCAGGCTCACATCTTATACTGTGCCCACTTGCCCAGTGCCACCACTCATATCTTGTTTAATAGTAGTGTAAGTGTACATTTAAAAAAAAAAACTTTTTGGACTGTGAATCATCAGTCTGCTTTTTTTTGTCAGGCTCACAGCTTATACTGGGCCCACTTGCCCAGTGCCACCACTCATATCTTGTTTAATAGTAGTGTAAGTGTACATTTAAAAAAAAAAAAACTTTTTGGACTGTGAAACATCAGTCTGCTTTTTTGTGTCAGGCACACAGCTTATACTGGGCCCACTTGCCCAGTGCCACCACTCATATCTTGTTTAATAGTAGTGTAAGTGTACATTTAAAAAAATAAAAACTTTTTGAACTGTGAAACATCAGTCTGCTTTTTTGTGTCAGGATCACAGCGTATACTGTACCCACTTGCCCAGTGCCACCACTCATATCTTGTTTAATAGTAGTGTAAGTGTTTAATAGTAGTGTAAGTGTACATTTAAAAACAAAAAATACTTTTTGGACTGTGAAACATCAGTCTTCTTTTTTGTGTCAGGCTCACAGCGTATACTGTGCCCACTTCCCCAGTGCCACCACTCATATCTTGTTTAATAGTAGTGTAAGTGTACATTTTAAAACAAAAAAAACTTTTTGGACTGTGAAACATCAGTCTGCTTTTTTGTTTCAGGCTCACAGCTTATACTGGGCCTACTTGCCCAGTGCCACCACTCATATCTTGTTTAATAGTAGTGTAAGTGTACATTTAAAAAAAACAAAAAACTTTTTGGACTGTGAAACATCAGTCTGCTTTTTTGTTTCAGGCTCACATCTTATACTGTGCCCACTTGCCCACTGCCACCACTCATATCTTGTTTAATAGTAGTGTAAGTGTACATTTAAAAAAAAAAACTTTTTGGACTGTGAATCATCAGTCTGCTTTTTTTTGTCAGGCTCACAGCGTATACTGTGCCCACTTGCCCAGTGCCACCACTCATATCTTGTTTAATAGTAGTGTAAGTGTACATTTAAAAAAAAAAAAACTTTTTGGACTGTGAAACATCAGTCTGCTTTTTTGTGTCAGGCACACAGCTTATACTGGGCCCACTTGCCCAGTGCCACCACTCATATCTTGTTTAATAGTAGTGTAAGTGTACATTTAAAAAAATAAAAACTTTTTGAACTGTGAAACATCAGTCTGCTTTTTTGTGTCAGGATCACAGCGTATACTGTGCCCACTTGCCCAATGCCACCACTCATATATTGTTTAATAGTAGTGTAAGTGTACATTTAAAAAAATAAAAACTTTTTGGACTGTGAAACATCAGTCTGCTTTTTTTTGTCAGGCTCACAGCGTATACTGTGCCTACTTGCCCAGTGCCACCACTCATAACTTGTTTAATAGTAGTGTAAGTGTACATTTAAAAAAATAAAAACTTTTTGGACTGTGAAACATCAGTCTGCTTTTTTGTGTCAGGCTCACAGCGTATACTGTACCCACTTGCCCAGTGCCACCACTCATATCTTGTTTAATAGTAGTGTAAGTGTACATTTAAAACAAAAAAAACTTTTTGGACTGTGAAACATCAGTCTGCTTTTTTGTTTCAGGCTCACAGCTTATACTGGGCCCACTTGCCCAGTGCCACCACTCATATCTTGTTTAATAGTAGTGTAAGTGTACATTTAAAAAAAAAAAAAACTTTTTGGACTGTGAAACATCAGTCTGCTTTTTTGTGTCAGGCTCACAGCGTATACTGTGCCCACTTGCCCAGCGCCACCACTCATATCTTGTTTAATAGTATTGTAAGTGTACATTATAAACAAAAAAAACTTTTTGGACTGTGAAACATCAGTCTGCTTTTTTGTTTCAGGCTCACAGCTTAAACTGGGCCCACTTGCCCAGTGGCACCACTCATATCTTGTTTAATAGTAGTGTAAGTGTACATTTAAAAAAAAATAAAAAATTTGGACTTTGAGACATCAGTCTGCTTTTTTGTGTCAGGCTCACAGCGTATACTGTGCCCACTTGCCCAGTGCCACCACTCATATCTTGTTTGATAGTAGTGTAAGTGTACATTTAAAAAAAAAAAAAAAACTTTTTGGACTGTGAAACATCAGTCTGCTTTTTTGTGTCAGGCTCACAGCGTATACTGTGCCTACTTGCCCAGCGCCACCACTCATATCTTGTTTAATAGTATTGTAAGTGTACATTTAAAAACAAAAAAACTTTTTGGACTGTGAAACATCAGTCTGCTTTTTTGTTTCAGGCTCACAGCTTATACTGGGCCCACTTGCCCAGTGCCACCACTCATATGTTGTTTAATAGTAGTGTAAGTGTACATTTAAAAAAATAAAAACTTTTTGGACTGTGAAACATCAGTCTGCTTTTTTGTTTCAGGCTCACAGCTTAAACTGGGCCCACTTGCCCAGTGGCACCACTCATATCTTGTTTAATAGTAGTGTAAGTGTACATTTAAAAAAAAAAAAAATTTGGACTTTGAGACATCAGTCTGCTTTTTTGTGTCAGGCTCACAGCGTATACTGTGCCCACTTGCCCAGTGCCACCACTCATATCTTGTTTGATAGTAGTGTAAGTGTACATTTAAAAAAAAAAAAAACCTTTTGGACTGTGAAACATCAGTCTGCTTTTTTGTGTCAGGCTCACAGCGTATACTGTGCCTACTTGCCCAGCGCCACCACTCATATCTTGTTTAATAGTAGTGTAAGTGTACATTTAAAAACAAAAAAAACTTTTTGGACTGTGAAACATCAGTCTGCTTTTTTGTTTCAGGCTCACAGCTTATACTGGGCCCACTTGCCCAGTGCCACCACTCATTTCTTGTTTAATAGTAGTGTAAGTGTACATTTAAAAAAATAAAAACTTTTTGGACTGTGAAACATCAGTCTGCTTTTTTGTGTCAGGCTCACAGCGTGTACTGTGCCCACTTGCCCAATGCCACCACTCATATCTTGTTTGATAGTAGTGTAAGTGTACATATAAAAAAAAAAAAAACTTTTTGGACTGTGAAACATCAGTCTGCTTTTTTGTGTCAGGCTCACAGCGTATACTGTGCCCACTTGCCCAGCGCCACCACTCATATCTTGTTTAATAGTATTGTAAGTGTACATTATAAACAAAAAAAACTTTTTGGACTGTGAAACATCAGTCTGCTTTTTTGTTTCAGGCTCACAGCTTAAACTGGGCCCACTTGCCCAGTGGCACCACTCATATCTTGTTTAATAGTAGTGTAAGTGTACATTTAAAAAAAAAAAAAAAATTTGGACTTTGAGACATCAGTCTGCTTTTTTGTGTCAGGCTCACAGCGTATACTGTGCCCACTTGCCCAGTGCCACCACTCATATCTTGTTTGATAGTAGTGTAAGTGTACATTTAAAAAAAAAAAAAAAACTTTTTGGACTGTGAAACATCAGTCTGCTTTTTTGTGTCAGGCTCACAGCGTATACTGTGCCTACTTGCCCAGCGCCACCACTCATATCTTGTTTAATAGTATTGTAAGTGTACATTTAAAAACAAAAAACTTTTTGGACTGTGAAACATCAGTCTGCTTTTTTGTTTCAGGCTCACAGCTTAAACTGGGCCCACTTGCCCAGTGGCACCACTCATATCTTGTTTAATAGTAGTGTAAGTGTACATTTAAAAAAAAAAAATTGGACTTTGAGACATCAGTCTGCTTTTTTGTGTCAGGCTCACAGCGTATACTGTGCCCACTTGCCCAGTGCCACCACTCATATCTTGTTTGATAGTAGTGTAAGTGTACATTTAAAAAAAAAAAAAACTTTTTAGACTGTGAAACATCAGTCTGCTTTTTTGTGTCAGGCTCACAGCGTATACTGTGCCTACTTGCCCAGCGCCACCACTCATATCTTGTTTAATAGTATTGTAAGTGTACATTTAAAAACAAAAAAACTTTTTGGACTGTGAAACATCAGTCTGCTTTTTTGTTTCAGGCTCACAGCTTAAACTGGGCCCACTTGCCCAGTGGCACCACTCATATCTTGTTTAATAGAAGTGTAAGTGTACATTTAAAAAAAAAAAAAGTTTGGACTGTGAGACATCAGTCTGCTTTTTTGTGTCAGGCTCACAGCATATACTGTGCCTACTTGCCCAGTGCCACCACTCATATCTTGTTTAATAGTAGTGTAAGTGTACATTTAAAAAAATAAAAACTTTTTGGACTGTGAAACATCAGTCTGCTTTTTTGTTTCAGGCTCACAGCGTATACTGTGCCCACTTGCCCAGTGCCACCACTCATATCTTGTTTAATAGTAGTGTAAGTGTACATTTAAAAACAAAAAAAAAACTTTTTGGACTGTGAAACATCAGTCTGCTTTTTTGTTTCAGGCTCACAGCTTATACTGGGCCCACTTGCCCAGTGCCACCACTCAAATCTTGTTTAATAGTAGTGTAAGTGTACATTTAAAAACAAAAAAAAACTTTTTGGACTGTGAAACATCAGTCTGCTTTTTTGTTTCAGGCTCACAGCTTATACTGGGCCCACTTGCCCAGTGCCACCTTTCATATCTTGTTTAATAGTAGTGTAAGTGTACATTTAAAAAAAAAAAAAAACTTTTTGGACTGTGAAACATCAGTCTGCTTTTTTGTGTCAGGCACACAGCGTATACTGTGCCCACTTGCCCAGTGCCACCACTCATATCTTGTTTAATAGTAGTGTAAGTGTACATTTAAAAACAAAAAAAACTTTTTGGACTGTGAAACATCAGTCTGCTTTTTGTTTCAGGCTCACAGCTTATACTGGGCCCACTTGCCCAGTGCCACCACTCATATCTTGTTTAATAGTAGTGTAAGTGTACATTTAAAAAAATAAAATAAATTTGGACTGTGAGACATCAGTCTGCTTTTTTGTGTCAGGCTCACAGCATATACTGTGCCTACTTGCCCAGTGCCACCACTCATATCTTGTTTAATAGTAGTGTAAGTGTACATTTAAAAAAATAAAAACTTTTTGGACTGTGAAACATCAGTCTGCTTTTTTGTTTCAGGCTCACGGCGTATACTGTGCCCACTTGCCCAGTGCCACCACTCATATCTTGTTTAATAGTAGTGTAAGTGTACATTTAAAAACAAAAAAAACTTTTTGGACTGTGAAACATCAGTCTGCTTTTTTGTTTCAGGCTCACAGCTTATACTGGGCCCACTTGCCCAGTGCCACCACTCATATCTTGTTTAATATTAGTGTAAGTGTACATTTAAAAACAAAAAAAAAACTTTTTGGACTGTGAAACATCAGTCTGCTTTTTTGTTTCAGGCTCACAGCTTATACTGGGCCCACTTGCCCAGTGCCACCACTCATATCTTGTTTAATAGTAGTGTAAGTGTACATTTAAAAAAAAAAAAAACTTTTTGGACTGTGAAACATCAGTCTGCTTTTTTGTGTCAGGCTCACAGCGTATACTGTGCCCACTTGCCCAGTGCCACCACTCATATCTTGTTTAATAGTAGTGTAAGTGTACATTTAAAAACAAAAAAAACTTTTTGGACTGTGAAACATCAGTCTGCTTTTTGTTTCAGGCTCACAGCTTATACTGGGCCCACTTGCCCAGTGCCACCACTCATATCTTGTTTAATAGTAGTGTAAGTGTACATTTAAAAAAATAAAAACTTTTTGGACTGTGAAACATCAGTCTGCTTTTTTGTGTCAGGCTCACAGCGTATACTGTGCCCACTTGCCCAGTGCCACCACTCATATCTTGTTTAATAGTAGTGTAAGTGTACATTTAAAAACAAAAAATACTTTTTGGACTGTGAAACATCAGTCTGCTTTTTTGTTTCAGGCTCACAGCTTATACTGGGCCCACTTGCCCAGTGCCACCACTCATATCTTGTTTAATAGTAGTGTAAGTGTACTTTTAAAAAAAAATTTGGACTGTGAAACATCAGTTTGCTTTTTTGTGTCAGTCTCACAGCGTATACTGTGCCCACTTGCCCTGTGCCACCACTCATATCTTGTTTAATAGTAGTGTAAGTGTACATTTAAAAAAAAATGACAGGCAGAGGCAGGCCACCCACCTATAGCTTCCGCTCCAAACCTTGACGCACCATCCTCCTCCAGCTTATCTTCGGGCACCTCTCAAGTTACCACTCGCCCGCCTGCCGCCACCACCAACACTAGCACCACAGCCACTTCACTTGATCTGTCAGATGAGTTTTTTACACATCAGTTGGAAGAAATGAGTGATGCGCAACCATCATTGACAGAGGATGTAGATAGCAGTGATATGTCTCAGTCAGGCAGCATTACAGACATATACGTACGGTGTGATGATGATGATGTTGTACCCGCTGCTGCTTCCTTTGTTGATTTGTCAGATACAAGTGAAGCGGTTGATGATGACGATGCGTCCGTGGATGTCACGTGGGTGCCCGCTAGAAGAGAAGAAGAACAGGGGGGAAGTTCAGATGTGGAGACAGAGAGGAGGAGGAGACGAGTTGGAAGCAGGGGGAGGTCGTCGCAAGGAGCTAGTGGCACAGTCAGACTGCATGCATCGGCACCCGGGTCAGCCAGACAGCACGCCAATCAACGCATGCTGTTGCCACCACCAGAATTCCATCATCGCAGAGCTCAGCAGTGTGGAATTTTTTGTGTGTGTCTGCCTCTGACAACAGCGATGCAATTTGCAACCTGTGGCAAAAGAAACTGATTTGTGGGAAGTCCAACACCCACCTAGGTACAACTGCTTTGCGAAGGCACATGATCGCACATCACAAATGCCTATGGGATCAACACATGAGTAGAAGCAGCACACAAACTCAAAGCCGCCATCCTCCTCCTGGTCCAGCATCTTCAGCCACGTCAACCACTGCTGTCCTCCTTGCCCCCTCTCAACCATCCGCCACTCAGTCTCTCTTCAGGAGCAGTTCCTGCTCATCTGCCCACAGTCAGGTGTCTGTAAAGGACATGTTTGAGCATAAGAAGCCAATGTCACAAAGTCACCCCTTTGCCCAGAGTCTGACAGCAGGCTTGTCTGAACTCTTAGCCCGCCAGCTTTTACCATACAAGCTGGTGGAGTCTGAGGCGTTAAAAAAATTTGTAGCTATTGGGACACCGCAGTGGAAGGTACCCGGCCAAAATTTCTTTGCACAAAAGGCAATCCCCAACCTGTACTCGATTGTGCGAAAGGAAGTAATGGCATGTCTGGCACACAGTGTTGGGGCAAGGGTCCATATGACCACTAATAGCTGGTTTGCAAAGCATGGTCAGGGCAGGTATATCACCTACACTGCACATTGGGTAAACCTGCTGACGGCTGCCAAGCATGGAATGCGTGGCTCTGCAGAGGAGGAGTTGGTGACACCGCCACGACTTGAAGGCAGGCCTGCTGCCACCTCCTCTACTCATCCTACTCCATCCTCTTCCATAACCTCCTCGGCTGAGTCCTCTTCTGCTGGTGCGTCTTGCTCCACATCAACGGCACCCCCCCAGCTCTGCAGGTACTATTCCACATCCCGGATATGGCAGTGTCACGCCGTCTTGGGGTTGACTTGCCTGAAAGCAGAGAGTCACACCGGACCAGCACTCCTGTCCACCCTGAAGGCACAGGTGGATCAGTGGCTGACTCTGCACCAACTGGAGATCGGCAAAGTGGTTTCTGACAACGGAAGTAATTTGGTGGCGGCATTGAAATTGGGCAAGTTGACACATGTGCCGTGCATGGCACATGTGTGTAATCTGATCGTACAACGCTTTGTGCATAAGTACCCAGGCTTACAGGATGTCCTGAAGCAGGCCAGGAAGGTGTGTGGCCATTTGAGGCGTTCCTACACGACCATGGCGCACTTTTCTGATATCCAGCGGCGAAACAACATGCCAGTGAGGCGCTTGATTTGCGACAGCCCGAAACGTTGGAATTCAACACTCCTAATGTTCGACCGCCTGCTCCAACAATAAAAAGCCGTTAACGAGTATTTGTATGACCGGGGTGCTAGGACAGCCTCTGCGGAGCTGGGAATTTTTGCCGTGTTACTGGACGCTCATGCGCAATGCCTGTAGGCTCATGCGTCCTTTTGAGGAGGTGGCAAACCTAGTCAGTCGCACTGAAGGCACCATCAGCGACATCATACCATTTGTTTTCTTCCTGGAGCATGCCCTGCGAAGAGTGCTGGATCAGGCAATAGATGAGCATGAAGAGGAAGAGTTGTGGTCACCATCACCACCAGAAACAGCCTTATCAGCATCGCTTGCTGGACCAGCGGCAATGCTGGAAGAGGATTGTGAGGAAGAGGAGTCAGAGGAGGAATGTGACTTTAAGGAGGAGGAGGAAGACCAACCACAACAGGCATCCCAGGGTGCTTGTTGTCACCTATCTGGTACCCGTGGTGTTGTACGTGGCTGGGGGGAAGAATATACCTTCAGTAAGATCACTGAGGACAAGGAACGGGACATGAGTAGCTCAGCATCCAACCTTGTGCAAATGGGGTATTTCATGCTGTCGTGCCTGTTGAGTGACCCTCGTATAAAAAAGCTGAGGGAGAACAACCTGTACTGGGTGTCCACGCTACTAGACCCCCGGTATAAGCATAAAGTGCCTGAAATGTTACCGAATTACCACAAGTCGGAAAGGATGCAGCAGTTCCAAAATAAATTAAAAAGTATGCTTTACACAGCGTATAAGGGTGATGTCACAGCACAACGGGAATCTAACAGGGGAAGAGGTGAAAGTAATCCTCCGACTCCCACGACCACGCCGGCAAGGACAGGACGCTTTACAGACGTGTTGTTGATGGAGGACATATGGACCTTTTTAACTCCTATGCATCGCCACAGCCCTTCGGGGTCCAGCCTCAGAGAACGACTCGACCGACAGGTAGCAGACTACCTCGCCTTAACTGCAGATCTCGACATTCTGAGGAGTGATGAACCCCTTGACTACTGGGTGTGCAGGCTTGACCTGTGGCCTGAGCTATCCCAATTTGCGATAGAACTTCTGGCCTGCCCCGCTTCAAGTGTCCTGTCAGAAAGGACCTTCAGTGCAGCAGGAGGTATTGTCACTGAGAAGAGAAGTCGCCTAGGTCAAAAAAGTCTAGATTACCTCACCTTTATTAAGATGAATGAGGGATGGATCCCGAAGGGACTGACATTGGGCGATACATTCGAGTAAAAAAGGCCTGATGAGATGAGCTGCCTTGGGCTAAAAATGGTCCACACGGTGCTGTATTTTATCTTTGTATGCCGGATGACTTGCGTGACTTATCCGCCACCAACTAGGGTTCAAGCCGCAATGTTTTAGGGCACAGCAGCGGCTGCAACAATACCTAATTTTTCAGGCATGTGTACATGCCAAATTTTTCTGGCCTCTGGTGCTGCACTGTGGCTTCAAAAACCAAACCAAAAAAAAGGCACGTAACAGGGATTAAACTGATAGGAATAGTACTACTTAACACACCACTCCTATCTGGTGGCACATTAGATTGCACGTGCAGTGCCCCAAATTTGAAGTAGGAGGACCGACCAAACATCTTTTTCCATCTCCTGGTTCCTAAAATCCATGCCATATACACGTCCCCTGGCGCCGCAACTGCCTCTGGAAACCTTACCATGGTCCCAGACCGCACGTCTTGTAATTCTCTGTCTGGGAAATTATCTATCTATCAAATCTATCTATTTATCTATCAAATCTATCTATCTATCTATCTATCGTATCTATCAAATGTATATTGCATCTATTGATCTATCTATCTAATCTATGTATCTATCTATCTATCAAATCTATCTATCTCGTGGCCGGACTGTTATCTGACAGCCACTTGTGTGTCGGCCAAATGTCCGTCTGCCAAATATCCGTCGGCTAAAAGTCCGGCCACGATTGCAAGCGCAGTGCCCCAAATTTGAAGTAGGAGGACCGACCAAGCATCTTTTTCCATCTCCCGGTTCCTAAAATCCATGCCATATACACATCCCCTGATAGGGGACACCGCAGTGGAAGGTACTCGGATGAAATTTCTTTGCACAAAAGGCAATCCCCAAGCCGTACTCGATTGTGCAAAAGGAAGTAACCTTACCATGGGTCCCAGACCGCACGTCTTGTAATTCTCTGTCTGGGAAATTATCTATCTATCAAATCTTTCTATTTATCTATCAAATCTATCTATCTATCTATCGTATCTATCAAATGTATCTATTGCATCTATTGATCTATCTATCTAATCTATGTATCTATCTATCAAATCTATCTCGTGGCCGGACCAACCAAGCATCTTTTTCCATCTCCCGGTTCCTAAAATACATGCCATATACACGTCCCAGGGATTAAACTGATAAGAATAGTACTACTTAACACACCACTCATATCTGGTGGCACAGTAGATTACACGCGCAGTGCCCCAAATTTGAAGTAGGAGGACCGACCAAGCATCTTTTTTCATCTCCCGGTTCCTAAAATCCGTGCCATATACACGTCCCCTGATAGGGGACACCGCAGTGGAAGGTACCCGGCCGAAATTTCTTTGCATAAAAGGCAATCCCCAACCTGTACTCGATTGTGCAAATGGAAGTAACCTTACCATGGGTCTCTGTCCGCACGTCTTGTAATTCTCTGTCTGGGAAATTATCTATCTATCTATCTATCAAATCTATCTGTTTATCTATCAAATCTATCTATCTGTCTATCTATCTATCGTATCTATCAAATGTATCTATTGCATCTATTGATCTATCTATCTAATCTATGTATCTATCTATCTATCAAATCTATCTATCTCGTGGCCGGACCAACCAAGCATCTTTTTCCATCTCCCGGTTCCTAAAATACATGCCATATACACATCCCCTGATAGGGGACGTAACAGGGATTAAACTGATAAGAATAGTACTACTTAACACACCACTCATATCTGGTGGCACAGTAGATTGCACGCGCAGTGCCCCAAATTTGAAGTAGGAGGACCGACCAAGCATCTTTTTCCATCTCCCAGTTCCTAAAATCCATACCATATACACGTCCCCTGATAGGGGACGTAACAGGGATTAAACTGATAGGAATAGTACTACTTAACACACCTTATAATAATGCAGAGAGAGGCAATGCAGGGAGAGGAGTCTGAAGAAGAGGAGTCAGAGGAGGAAGGTGGCTTTGAGGAGGTGGAAGACCAAACACAGCAGGCGTCCCAGTGGGCTTGTTGTCACCTTTCGGGGACCCATGGTGTTGTACGTGGCTGGGTGGAGGAAGAGACCTTCAATGACATCAGTGAGGACAAGGAACGGGACATGGCTAGCTTGGTATCCAACCTTGTGCAAATGTGGAGTTTGCGGTTGTGCAAATGGACTGTTTGCGGATGTTTGCGGTGCGTTAAACAGGGAGTTTGGTCTGTCACTGTGAAGCGGGCGTAACCCTTACACTACCTGATTGATACAACATCATACCTGATGTTTTAAAGCACGTTATTCCAAACAATTTAGGAATGTTAGGTGATGTATGTCCTTTATGGATTAAAACCAGACTCTGCATCAACTATGTAATTTTACGTGGGAGTTTTGCCATGGATCCCCCTCCGGTATGCCACAGTCCAGGTGTTAGTACCCTTGAAACAACTTTTCCATCACTATTGTGGCCAGAAAGAGTCCCTGTGGGTTTTAAAATTTGCCTGCCTATTGAAGTCAATGGCGGTTCGCCCGGTTCGCCCGTTCGCGAACATTTGCAGAAATTCGCGTTTGACGTTCGCGAACGGAAAATTTTAAGTTCGCGACATCACTATTTGTAATTTAGTATAGGGTAGAGATTTTTATTATTTTGGGGGGCTTTTTTATTTTATTAGGGGGATTAGAGTAGGTTTAATTAGTTTAAAATTCTAGTAATTATTTTATTTTTTTCTGTAATTTAGTTTTATTTTTTTTTCCGTACTTTATTTAATTTAATTGTAATTAATTGTAGGTAATTTAGTTAATTTATTTAATGATAGTGCAGTGTTAGGTGTAATTGTAATTTAGGTTAGGATTTATTTTACAGGTACTTTTGTATTTCTTTTAGCTAGGTAGTTATTAAATAGTTAATAACTATTTAATAACTATTGTACCTAGTTAAATAAATACAAAGTTGCCTATAAAATAAAAATAAATACTAAAATAGCTACAAATGTAACTATTAGTTATATTGTAGCTAGCTTAGGGTTTATTTTATAGGTAAGTATTTAGTTTTAAATAGGAATAATTTAGTTAATGATAGTAATTTTATTTTGTTTTATTTAAATTATATTTAAGTTAGGGGGGGTTAGACTTAGGTTTAGGGGTTTAATAAATTTAATATAGTAGTGGCAACGTTGGGGACAGCAGATTAGGGGTTAATAAATGTAGGTAGGTGGCAGCGATGTTAGGGACAGCAGATTAGGGGTTAATAAAATTTAACTAGTGTTTGCGAGACGGGAGGCGGTTTAGGGGTTAATATATTTATTAAAGTGGCAGCGATGTCCGGTCAGCAGATTAGGGGTTAAAAACTTTATTTAAGTGTTTCCGATGGGGGGGGGGGGGCTCGGTTTAGGGGTTAATAGGTAGTTTATGGGTGTTAGTGTACTTTTTAGCACTTTAGTTAAAAGTTTTATGTTACGGCGTTAGCCCATAAAACTCTTAACTACTGACTACTTTTTTTTTTTTTTTTTTTTTTTAAAGATTTTTTTATTGAAGTTTCAAAAAGAAAAACAATACACAATACAAAACACAAAGGCCTAGATTTGGAGTTCGGCGGTAGCCGTCAAAACCAGCGTTAGAGGCTCCTAACGCTGGTTTTGGCCGCCCGCTGGTATTTGGAGTCAGTGATTAAAGGGTCTAACGCTCACTTTTCAGCCGCGACTTTTCCATACCGCAGATCCCCCTACGCCATTTGCGTAGCCTATCTTTTCAATGGGATCTTTCTAACGCTGGTATTTAGAGTCGTTTCTGAAGTGAGCGTTAGAGCTCTAACGACAAGATTCCAGCCGCCTGAAAATAGCAGGAGTTAAGAGCTTTCTGGCTAACGCCGGTTCATAAAGCTCTTAACTACTGTACCCTAAAGTACACTAACACCCATAAACTACCTATGTACCCCTAAACCGAGCTCCCCCCACATCGCCGCCACTCGATTAAAATTTTTAACCCCTAATCTGCCGACCGCCACCTACGTTATACTTATGTACCCCTAATCTGCTGCCCCTAACCCCGCCGACCCCTGTATTACATTTATTAACCCCTAACCTGCCCCCCACAACGTCGCTGCCAGCTACTTAAAATAATTAACCCCTAATCTTCCGACCGCAAAGCGCCGCCACCTACGTTATCCCTATGTACCCCTAATCTGCTACCCCTAACACCGCCGACCCCTATATTATATTTATTAACCCCTAATCTGTCCCCCTCAACGTCGCCGACACCTGCCTACACTTATTAACCCCTAATCTGCCGAGCGGACCTGAGCGCTACTATAATAAAGTTATTAACCCCTAATCCGCATCACTAACCCTATCATAAATAGTATTAACCCCTAATCTGCCCTCCCTAACATCGCCGACAGCTACCTTCAATTATTAACCCCTAATCTGCCGAGCGGACCTCACCACTATTCTAATAAATGTATTAACCCCTAAAGCTAAGTCTAACCCTAACACTAACACCCCCCTAAGTTAAATATAATTTACATCTAACGAAATAAATTAACTCTTATTAAATAAATTATTCCTATTTAAAGCTAAATACTTACCTGTAAAATAAATCCTAATATAGCTACAATATAAATTATAATTATATTATAGCTATTTTAGGATTAATATTTATTTTACAGGTAACTTTGTAATTATTTTAACCAGGTACAATAGCTATTAAATAGTTAAGAACTATTTAATAGTTACCTATTTAAAATAATTACAAATTTACCTGTAAAATAAATCCTAACCTAAGTTATAATTAAACCTAACACTACCCTATCAATAAAATAATTAAATAAACTACCTACAATTACCTACAATTAACCTAACACTACACTATCAATAAATTAATTAAACACAATTCCTACAAATAAATACAATTAAATAAACTAGCTAAAGTACAAAAAATAAAAAATAACTAAGTTACAGAAAATAAAAAAATATTTACAAACATAAGAAAAATATTACAACAATTTTAAACTAATTACACCTACTCTAAGCCCCCTAATAAAATAACAAAGCCCCCCAAAATAAAAAATTCCCTACCATATTCTAAATTAAAAAAGTTACAAGCTCTTTTACCTTACCAGCCCTGAACAGGGCCCTTTGCGGGGCATGCCCCAAGAATTTCAGCTCTTTTGCCTGTAAAAAAAAACATACAATACCCCCCCCCCAACATTACAACCCACCACCCACATACCCCTAATCTAACCCAAACCCCCCTTAAATAAACCTAACACTAAGCCCCTGAAGATCTTCCTACCTTGTCTTCACCATCCAGGTATCACCGATCCGTCCTGGCTCCAAGATCTTCATCCAACCCAAGCGGGGGTTGGCGATCCATAATCCGGTCCAGAAGAGGCTCCAAAGTCTTCCTCCTATCCGGCAAGAAGAGGACATCCGGACCGGCAAACATCTTCTCCAAGCGGCATCTTCGATCTTCTTCCATCCGGAGCGAAGCGGCAGGATCCTGAAGACATCCAGCGCGGAACATCCATCCGGACCGACGACTGAACGACGAATGACTGTTCCTTTAAGGGACGTCATCCAAGATGGCGTCCCTCGAATTCCGATTGGCTGATAGGATTCTATCAGCCAATCGGAATTAAGGTAGGAATTTTCTGATTGGCTGATGGAATCAGCCAATCAGAATCTAGTTCAATCCGATTGGCCGATCCAATCAGCCAATCAGATTGAGCTCGCATTCTATTGGCTGATCGGAACAGCCAATAGAATGCGAGCTCAATCTGATTGGCTGATTGGATCTACAAGCTGCAGGGGTCAGCTTGTAGAGATAGACATAGCAGTAGTGGCATTACGAAGACGGTCCTAACGAGTGGAGACCTATGTTACATCTAGAGGGGTGTCAAATATAAGTTTGGGCAAACTGAGGTATAACTTCATTTTGTATTTTAATACATGGAGTCTGATCTCCACACCTATAAAATGACTAAAGTGGGAATTCTTATCAAGGTGTGGAGATTTAGTATTGTAAATGACCTTGAGTAGGTCGTAGAGAACAGGAAGGAAGAGGTGTAGCAGTGGGCAAGAGCCACTCGAATAATGGGGAGGGAAGGGGAGGGGGAGGATAAAGTAAGGAGGACAGAGCCAACTGGGTCTTGAAAACACAATCTTGAGAGAAACAAATTATGCCAGGGTATCTAACTTGGCACCCTACAAAATGCATTGATGGCGCTCCTTAATATTTCACATGACCCCAAGGGCTGTATTATAGAGGGGGTATAACACTTGAATGTTTAGATTTAAATTTAAAGACCCCCTATAAATATGTGTTAGCTGAGGTTAGGTAATGGCAGAGTGCTTCTTATCTAGAGGTTAAATTATGGGATTACCAAACATGTCTGTCGCTATCTATAGCGGTCTAAACAAGGACCCTGTGGAGGGAAAGATATCATAGCTAAATGGTCCATCAAAGATATACATTATGTGAA
Organism: Bombina bombina; assembly: GCF_027579735.1. Classification (NCBI taxonomy): domain Eukaryota; kingdom Metazoa; phylum Chordata; class Amphibia; order Anura; family Bombinatoridae; genus Bombina; species Bombina bombina. Next base: position 130,242,018 of record NC_069501.1, read on the forward strand.
TAACATCGTGCAGTAGGTATAGACTTGTCTGCTATTTTCAAATACAACCATCATGGCGTGGTTGGGGGCCTCAGTGACGTTCCCTCTTTCCCACTAGTGGCAATAAGGAAGCAGAATCACATAGTACCCATGTCTGCGATTCGCATACTAATTAAAGTAAGTGTGCTATCTAAACCGCCAACTATACTCCAACAACAATAGTGGTAGGAGATAGGTCCAAATATGAAATATAAGCAGGTTCTGACCAGGTTAAATTAGTGCCAAGTTAATACTTTTATCTAGACTTGCAAGATGTGCAGGCTGCAGGACCTTTTAAGTAGGGTTAGACATTACTCCCTCTGTGGGTGGGTGTAGATATGTAGATACTAGTAAAACATAAACAATTCAGAAACATTACAATTAGATCCTTTGGAGAAAATTAGTACTAAGCAGTAAGAAAACATAGCCACTATTCAGGCTCAGATACAGGCTATTAATTTGCACTAAGGATAAGCCTGCCTATCTATTGAAGGGCTTGTGTAAGCAGTTCAGATCTATTGACATTAGCATTGCAGCACCCTATAAATGTAAGAGGACACCTGAGTACAAGGTTAAATACAAGTATAACAAGGGATTAGATCTCTTCATGGTAGGGATCTACAGATAACTTGGAGATTTATGCTAATGAAAAAAAAAACAATAAGGAACTAGAAAGTCTCTTTGATAACATTAATGTAGTATATGAAAGTACAATCAGATGCTGTAATTTCTCTTTAGGGGTGAAGTCTCATATAAGAGCAACAGCCTGGTATGTAGAGAGAAAGAGATCACAGCTCTAGCCAATTCCAGTATTAACAATGTGGGAGAGAAATGTCTTATCCGGTAGCGGCTGCTGGACCCACAGGAGTCTCAGAATAGGCCGTTTGTATAGAGTACCTTGTGCAGGATTATAGGCCAACCAAACCCCGCTATAACGAAGTGCCACCACGGAACCCAAATGCCTGTCATTTTTAGCGCACCGCTGCCTGCCCTGGAGGGATATGCCTTCTGTAGCCCGGTCCCTAGGAAGCCTTGTTTTCCTATACCAATGACCCGGATCTACCCTGAGGGAGAAGCAACCCTTTCTTGACCGTAGCCTCCTGCTAGCACTCACCCGCACATTCTGCTGCTGTCGTGATCTTGCCATTCTTCTGACAGCTATTCTAGGTTTTCCCAGCTTCTGAGCAGATGCGCGGCTGTATAGAAGTGATCTCTGAAATGTTCCAGCAACAGTCCTAGATGCTTGCGTCTTTCTTGGCTTCTGCATCTCCCTCATCATAGCTGGTGTGTTCACCGCGTGGATATTACGTTGAGCTCCACTATCCGACCTTGAGCTCCACTTCAGGACCTCTCGGGGTCCATGTACTCTCTGCAATTTGTGCGGTTGTCTCGTGGTGTCTGAGGGACTTTTAGTAGGGCAAGCTTCTGTGGGCAAGGTGTAGGGAGAACTCACTGAAGCCCGCAGCACGGCTATACAGCTTGTGTGATGATAATCTAGGCGGGCTGAAATAGTTTGCAGGAGAGATGCAACTAGTTGCGGAGTAATCATCTGGCAAACCATATTACGGGGGACCCCAATGGTACAGCTGCAACTTAGCTTGATCTTGTATTGGGGTAGCAGTGGTCAGTTGCCAAAAGGGTTTCAGAGTTCTGTATCTCCTTTAGTAAAAACTATCCACGTGGATGTTGTCTAGGCCGCAAAATTCAGTTCCGTTATGTGTAGCTTATAGGGGATACTTGGTCCCAACAAGTAAAGCAAAGGTTTTATCCACCTCCCTGCCGTTCTTGAGCGTAGATGGTATACTATATAGAGGTAATTTCATGGTTTTTCTCGTTTATTTCTGTAGACTGTGGTCAGAGCCCATAGCAAATGCGACTTCTCTCCATGGCTGTTGGCTCCGCCCCCCAACTACTGACTTTTAAATGCGGTAGGAGTCTTGACAGGAGAGGGTCTACAGCTCACTTCTTCCAAGACTGATAATACTGGCGTTAGGCAAGCCCCATTGAAAAGATAGGATACGCAATTTACGTAAGGGGATTTGCGGTAAACTCGAGTTGCGGAAGAAAAGTGAGCGGTACACCTGTACCTGCCAGACTCGTAATGCCAGCGGGCGTTAAAAAGCAGCGTTGGGACCTCTCAACGCTGCTTTTTAAGGCTAACGCAAGACTCGGAATCTAGCCGATAGTGTGTACATAGTATTATTATATTAAGTATAGCTTATCTATGGCTTTAGAACCATAAATATGTATAGGTTTTCAAAAGTACATATTGCATGTATTTTTTCTATTTGCTTTTTGAGAGAGAGCAGTAAAGGGTTAACGGAACTGATATACCTGTATAAAGGTGCTCACTTGAGACATTAGCATACAGCTGGTGAGCAAGGGGAGCCCAAAACGCGTACATCATTTCGCTACAAGTGGTGCATTTACTTTGTGCACAAATACATTTTTGAAGTTTTATACTACAAGGCATGGATATACTTGAGTGTGGAGTCCTTTTTCTTCTATTTGAATTTACCACAGTGACGGAGGTGGTTCTACTGCACCTATCACAGCCGCTCTGTGAGTGTCAACGCTGAAGAAACGCCATAGGTTGGGGCCGGAGTGCTGAGGGTTTTGAACTGTTTCATTGTCAATTGAATCAGTTGTAACTGATAAGCAGCTGGGCTTGTGTAAGGCTTGTTCTTATGAAAGAAATTTGGATATACTTGATTTCTGAGTGTGGAGTCTTTTTTCGTCTATATATATAAATATATATACATGTATGTATATATATATATATATATATATACACACACACACACACATATATATATGTATATATATTTATTTATTTTGGCACTTGATTAGATAAAAAATAAAATTTGTGATCTTTACACATCTACAAATTAACTTATTTTATCAAGAATTAATGCCAAACACTGTTTTCCCCCTTCTAATAATATTTAGAATTCCTTTTAATGTGTAAAATATTTTAATAACTGTCGGCTAGATTACGATTTTTGCGTTATAGTGAAAAAGCAGCGTTATCAAGTTATAACGCTGCTTTTTCACTACCACTGCTATTACGAGTTTTGCAGATTTAGGGGCACCACACACTTTTTTGGCCTTACCGCAAATCAACTTACGCAAATTGCGTATAGTCTTTTTTCAATGGGACTTCCATAGCGCCAGTATTACGAGCTTGTCCTAGGAGGCCAAAAAGTGAGCGGTACAGCCTACCCCGTCAAGATTCATACCGCATTTTAAAGTCAGTAGTTATGAGTTTTACACTACAACGCTGTAGCATAAAACTCATAACTAAAGTGCTAAAAAGTACACTAACACCCATAAACTACCTATTAACCCCTAAACTGAGGCCCTCCTGCATCACAAACACTAAAATTAAATTATTAACCCCTAATCTGCCGCTCCACATCTCACCTCAATACCAGCGTTGCTTACGGTAGCGGTGAGCTGGCAAAACGTGCTTGTGCACGATTTCCCTATAGGAATCAATGGGGCAGAATCGGCTGAAAAAAAACCTAACACATGCAAAAAAGCAGCGTTCAGCTTCTAATGCAGCCCCATTGATTCCTATGGGGAAACAAAAGTTATGTCTACACCTAACACTCTAACATGAACCCCGAGTCTAAACACCCCTAATCTTACACTTATTAACCCCTAATCTGCCTCCCCCGACATAGCAGACACCTGCATTATACTTATTAACCCTTAATCTGATACTCCGGACAACGCCGCCACCTACATTATCCCTATGAACCCCTAATCTGCTGCCCCTAACATCGCCGACACCTACTTTTTATTTATTAACCCCTACTTTCCCGCCCCCAATGTCGCCGCCACCTAACTACACTTATTAACCCCTAATCTGCCGCAGCCAATGTCGCCACCACTATAATAAACATATTAACCCCTAAAACGCTGCACTCCCGCCTCGCAAACACTATTTACATATTATTAACCCCTAATCTGCTGTCCCTAACATCGCCACCACCTACCTACATTTACAAACCCCTAATCTGCCGCCCCCAACGTCACCACCACTATATTAAATGTATTAACCCCTAAATCTAAGTCTAACCCTAACACCCCCTAACTTAAATATAATTAAAATAAATCTAAATAAACTTACTATCAATAACTAAATAAATCCTATTTAAAACTAAATACCCCTATAAAATAAACCCTAAAGTAATTACAATATAACTAATAGTTATATTATAGCTAGCTTAGGGTTTATTTTTATTTTACAGGCAAGTTTGCATTTATTTTAATTAGGTAGAATAGTTACTAAATAGTTATTAACTATTTACTAACTACCTAGCTAAAATAAATACAAATTTACCTGTAAAATAAAACCTAACCTAAGTTACACTAACACCTAACCTAAACCTACAATTAAATAAATTCCCTAAATTAAATACAATTAACTAAATTCAAAACAATTAGCTAAATTACAAAAAAATACACTAAATTACAGAAAATAAAAAACAAATTACAAGATATTTAAACTAATTACACCTAATCTAATAGCCCTATCAAAATAAAAAAAGCCCACCCAAAATAAAAAAAACCTAGCCTAAACTAAACTACCAATAGCCCTTAAAAGGGCCTTTTGCGGGGCATTGCCACAAAGAAATCATCTCTTTTACCTGTAAAAAAAAATACAAACAACCCCCCCAACAGTAAAACCCACCACCCACACAACCAACCCCCCAAATAAAACCCTAACTAAAAAAAAAACTAAGCTCCCCAATGCCCTGAAAGGGCGAATTTGGATGGGCATTGCCCTTAAAAGGGCATTTAGCTGTATTGCAGCCCAAAGCCCTAACCTAAAAAAAACCCACACCCAATACACCCTTAAAAAATCCTAACACTAACCCCCGAAGATCCACTTACCGGGAGAAGTCTTCATCCAAGCGGCAAGATGTCCTCAACGAAGCTGGGAGAAGTGGTCCTCCAAGACGGGCAGAAGTCTTCACCCAGAATTTTTTTTTTCTGTAATTTAGTGTTTTGTTTTTTTTGTAATTTAACTAATTGTTTTGAATTTAGTTAAAAACCTGTAATACCAGCGCTGTAGGAAAGTGAGAAGAGACAATAACGTGCAAGTTAGTACCGCACCCCTCATAATGCAAAACTCGTAATCTGGCCGTGTGTTTCCTAAGCTTAGAAATTCGAACAATTACATAATGAGTTTGTATCCAATATGAGTCACATTAATTAAAGCAAATCAAATCTGCATAATATTCTGATGTGTGTTGCAATTAAAGTTTTTTAACTGTAGTATAGCAAAGAATACTGTGCATAATATGAAAAAAACTTGGCAACTATTTCTGCTCTCTAAACACTGTTTTGGCAATACAAAACTTTTGTAAAACTGTTCTTTTATGATCTGCCCTTTTTGCATAATTTTAAATTCAGTATACTTTAGCCTGCATTGAATTCTATATAATAAATAGTTCTTAAAAGGACAGTCTAGTCAAAATTAAACTTTCATTATTCAGATAGGGCATGCAATTTATAAAAAAAACTTTCCAATTTACTTTTATTATCAAATTTGCTTTGCTCTCTTGGTATTTTTAGTTGAAAGCTAAACCTAGCTATGCTCATATGCTAATTTCTAAGCCCTTTAAGGCCGCCTCTTATCTGAATGCATTTGACATTTTTTTACAGCTAGAGGGCGTTAGTTTGTGTGTCCCATATAGATAACATGCTTATGCCTGTGGAGTTACTTATGAGAGGGCACTGACTGGCTAAAATGCAAGTCTGTCAAAAAGAATTGCTTAGATACAAGGTAATTACAGAGGTAAAACGTGTATTAATATAACAGTGTTGGTTATGCAAAACTGGGGAATGGGTAATAAAGGGATTATCTATCCTTTTAAACAATAAAAATTCTGGAGTTGACCGTCCCTTTAATTGCAGGCCACATTTTGGCACACTGAAATACAACTAGAAAACAATGGATAACAGAAACAGAATTGTCATTTAATTTGTAAAACATTCAAATTATGACATCGGAATCAACGCAGGATATGAGACATTATTAACAAAAGATTTTGTTCAACGACTTTGAAAAGACAAATCATATGGATATCCCAAAAAAATAATCTCATACACTGCTACAAAGCAACATTTGTAAAAACCAGATGACTTAATCTATACTCTGAAATAATAGAGAAGTGACTAGCTCTTTAACATTATGGAAGGATCATTTGTATTTATGAAATGTGAACGTCTTTATTGTTCTCAAAAAGGCAAACAAGAATTCTAAAGTTGTAAGATCATCAGTTTTTTTTGCAGATCAATTTTTCCACTGTACAACACATGGCAAATTTATATTAACCCCTTAAGGACCAAGGCCATTTTTCAATTTCTTTCCCTTAAGGACCAGGGCTATTTTTACATTTCTACTGTGTTTGTGTTTAGCTGTAATTTTCCTCTTACTCATTTACTGTACCCACACATATTATATACCGTCGTTTTTCTTGCCACTAAATTGACTTTCTAAAGATACCATTATTTTCATCATATCTTATAATTTACTATAAAAAATATTATAAAATATGAGGAAAAAATGGAAAAAAACACACTTTTTCTAACTTTGTTACACATCTACAACCACCAAAAAACAACCATGCTAAATAGTTTCTAAATGTTGTCCTGAGTTTAGAAATACCCAATGTTTACATGTTCTTTGCTTTTTTGCAAGTTATAGGGCAATAAATACAAGTAGCACTTTGCTATTTCCAAACCACTTTTTTTCAAAATGAGCGCTAGTTACATTGGAACCCTGATATCTGTCAGGAATCCCTGAATATCCCTTGACATGTATATATTTATTTTTAGAAGACATCCCAAAGTCTTGATCTAGGCCCATTTTGGTATATTTCATGCCACCATTTCACCGCCAAATGCGATAAAATAAAAAAAATTGTTCACTTTTTCACATATTTTTTCACAAACTTTAGGTTTCTCACAGAAATTATTTACAAACAACTTATGCAATTATGGCATAAATGGTTGTAAATGCTTCTCTGGGATCCCCTTTGTTCAGAAATAGCAGACTTATATGGCTTTGGCATTGCTTTTTGGTAATTAGAAGGCTGCTAAATGCCACTGCGCACCACACGTGTTTTATGCCCAGCAGTGAAGGGGTTAATTAGGGAGCATGTAGGGAGCTAGAGTTAATTTTAGCTTTAGTGCAGTGTAGTAGACCACCCAAAGTATTGATCTAGGCCCATTTTGGTATATTTAATGCCACCATTTCACCGCCAAATGCGATCAAATTTAAAAAAAAACATAATGTTTCACAATTTTAGGTTTCTCACTGAAATTATTTACAAACAGCTTGTGCAATTATGGCACACATGCTTGTAAATGCTTCTCTTGGATCCCCTATGTTCAGAAATAGCAGACATATATGGCTTTGGCGATGCTTTTTTGTAATTAGAAGGCTGCTTAGTGCCGCTGCGCACCACACGTGTATTATGTCTAGCAGTGAAGGGGTTAATTAGGGATCCTTCTAGGGAGCTTGCAGGGTTAATTTTAGCTTTAGTGTAGAGATCAGCCTCCCACCTGACACATCAGACCCCCTGATACCTCCCAAACAGCTCTCTTCCCTCCCCCACCCTACAATTGTCCCCGCCATCTTAAGTACTAGCAGAAAGTCTGCCAGTAGTAAAATAAAAGGTATCTTTTATTTTATTTTTATTTTTTTAAGCATATTTAAATATGCTGCTGTGTAGGATCCCCCTTAGCCCCAAACCTCCCTGATCCCCCCCAAACAGCTCTCTAACCCGCCCCCTCTACATTATTGGGAACCATCTTGGGTACTGGCAGCTGTCTGCCAGTACCCAGTTTACAAAAAAATATATATTTTTTTATTTTTCCCCACTTTTCTGTAGTGTAGCTTCCACCCACCCAAAGAAAAAAACCCCACCCCCTGCCAGATCACTTCGATTATGTATAATCCATATTTATTCCCTCTAAATGTTCACAAACTGTTCCATAGTGTAATGGTTCCCACCCGCTCCCTCCCCGTGCACGTGACCGCCCGCCTCTCCCGTGCACGCGCGCGCCCGTGCGCGCCCCCCAGCTACCCCGCCCACTATCCCGCCCACCACTGCACTTAGCAAACCATCGTTGGCCGCCCACCAGCCTCCCACATCGGCTCCCACCCACCAACGATTGCGGCCATCGATGTCCGGTGCAGAGAGGGCCACAGATTGGCTCTCTCTGCATCGGATGGGGAAAAATGTTATTGCAGTGATGCCTCGATATCGAGGCATCACTGCAATAACCGGAAAGCGGCTGGAAGCGATCAGGATCGCTTCCAGCAGCTTTCAACCCCATCGTCGTACAGGGTACTTCGCTGGTCTTTAAAGACCAGTTTGTGCAAGACGTACCCTGTACGACGTATGTCGTTAAGGGGTTAAACAGTAGAAGATTGTAATATAAAATGTTTAATTACATGTAAAACGTTGTATTATACTTTCATTGTTTATTTTGTCCCCTTTTCTTGTAATTTAACTCAGAAAAGTGTTGTTTTTTTAATTCTGTAAGGTAATGGACACCACCATGTCTAAACTTAAGTTTTAACCTTACTGTCCTGCTGCAAGTTATTAGTAACAAATATAAAACAGGCAGTAAAATAGACTAATACAAATAAGGTTGTGTGGATTTCTGCAGAGCCTTTTTCTACACTAACTCTTGAATGGTTTATATATATTTCCCTAATTGTTCTCCACAGAAGACAGAGATAAATAGCTATTTCAAACATGGCAGCACCCATTACTTTATAAAATACCAGGCGATAAGCCTGCCCAGAGGGAAGTCTATTTTTAAAAAAAACTACAAACCGCAAAGCTAAAATTACACAAAATAAAAAAATTTAAATTACAGAAAAAATAAACAGTTATCCAAAATTAAACCTAAACTAATACCCCTATAAAAAATTCCCCCAAAAAGAAAAACAGCGCCTAATCTAATACTAAACTACCAATAGCCCTTAAAATGGATTTTGTATGGCATTGCCCTAAGTTAAACAGCTATTTTATCTAAACAAATTACCAATTACCCCCTAACAGTAAACCCCCCCACCTACCAAACCACTCAAAATAAAAAAGCCTAACAAAAAAAAAAAAGTAAACTACCCATTGCCCCTAAAGGGGCATTTGTATGGGCATTGCCCTTAAAAGGGCAATCAGCTCTTCTCCAGCCCAAATTTTTTTCCATCATCTTCTATCTTAAAGGGACACTGAACCCAATTTTTTTCTTTTGTGATTCAGATAGAGCATTCAATTTTAAGCAACTTTTTATTGACTCGTATTATCAAATTATCTTCATTCTCTTGTTATCTTTATTTGAAATGCAAGAATGTAAGTTTAGATGCCTGCCAATTTATGTTGAACAAACTGAGTTGTTCTTGCTGATCGGTGGATAAATTCACCCACCAATAAAAAGGTGCTTTCCATGGTTCTGAACCAAAAAATAGCTTAGATGCCTTCCTTTTCAAATATAGAAAGCAAGAGAACTAAATAAAATTGACAATAGGTGTAAATTATAAAGTTGCTTAAAATTGCATGCTGTATCTGAATCATGAAAGAATAAATTTGGGTTCGGTGTCCCTTTAATCCGGAACAAAAGGCGGCGCAGAGAGGAGGTGCGGAGCTGCCTTCCCCGATACGTGGATCCTTAGTGGCGGTCCTCGGTGGCGGTGATCCTTGGCGGCAGTCTTCAATGGCATTGAGGCTCCTCTTCATCCGATGTCCGTCTTATACTGAAGATTGAATGCATGGTACCGCATTCAATTAGGGGTGCCTTGCATTCCTATTGGCTGAAATGTTGAAATCAGCCAATAGGATTAGAGCTAGTGAAATCCTATTGGTTGTTCAAATCAGCCAATAAGATTTCAGTAGCTCTCATCCTATTGGCTGATTTCCAACTTTCAGCCAATAGTAATGCAAGGTACCCCAATAAATATGGGGTACCTTGCATTCAATCTTTAGTGTGCGAGGGACGATCGCATGAAGAGGAGCCTCCACGCCGCTGAGGACCGCCACTGTTGAGGACCGCTGCAGAAGACCACCGCTGAGAACAGCCGATGAGGACAGCCACTGAGGATCCATGCACCGGAGAAGCCAGCTCTGCACCTCTGCTCTGCGCCACCTTCGTTCCGGATGAAGATAGAAGATGATGGAGCCGCCTGGAAGAAGACCTTCTCCACCGGACTTCAGGAATGGTGAGTACCTATTTGGGACTTAGTTTTGGGATTTTTTTTTTAAAGATTAGGGATTTAATGGGCTGTAAAAGAGCTGATTGCCCTTTTTAAGGGCAGTAAAAGAGTTGAATTTAAGGGCAATGCCCCTTTAGGGGCAATGGGTAGTTTAGGTTTTTTATTTTGGGGGGTTTGGTGGGTGGGGGGGTTTTACTGTTTGGGGGGACTTAGTATTTTTTTTTTTTTTTTTTTGAATTAAAGATTTTTATTGAGGCAATACAAGAAAAAGAAAGAACATGAACACAATGCACATTTTGCATTACTTTGGTAATTTTTGCATACAAAACATTGTTTATCCATTGAATACTGAAACCCTTACATATAAAAAAAAATAAAGAGAACTTAATTCAAGTATTATATATGTATCTCACCAATCGAACATAAAGAAAAAAATATAGAAAACATTGTATGCATATAAGAAATCAAATACATAAAATCAAGCATTACCTCTTTTTTTCCTTTTGTTTCCTATGTAGATACATAATGAAATGATAGAATTTAAACATCCCGAGAAAATGATACTTCCTATAGAGTGATATATTAATTATAAAATAGGTGTATTTATTATTTGAAGATTGACAAATTATAGGGAGTCATAACAAGTTGCTCCTATTGGATACACGTGAACGGGGGGCAAAATACCTCATTTTCTTGATAGACAGAAGACTAAGAGCAACTTATGACAAGGCAATATCGGAGCGGGTTAATACCACTGGAGGATTCACCAGGGTAGGTGAATATTTACAATACTATTACCCCTTCTCATTAACCTGATGGGGGGGGGGGAGGTGGCATAAATATAAGTCGTATAGGACTATTACTAATATTTCTCTAGAGTGACATTAGATATAAGTATTTTATATATTTCAGAAGGTCTATTAGGCCCTATGACCTTTAGAATAGACATATGTAAGCGGACTCAGATAGGGTATGTTAAAAATAATCTAATGATGGACTTCTTCTAGGGTTTTAACTATCAGTTACAGGTACACACCAGTATGTTGCAATACTCCAGTGAAGCTAAAGTCAGGAGTCTAGCTAGATTTGTCAATGTATATGATAGAGTGAAACAGCAGATCTACTGTTATCATCTCTCTATATGATATCAAAAACAGAAAATAGAAGGGAAAGAGTTTGGGCTCGTCCACCTTATTTAGACAGGACTGCAAGGATTATCTATAAATAATCTTAATCAAAAAGTGTTAATATGCTTTTAGTTGGTTAAATAAGATAATGTTAGGTCCCAAAGGCTTATCCACACACTACCCTGAAGAATACTAAAGGAAAGTAAGCGTGTCACCTCGGCCGCTGGCGACACAGCAATACTACAAGTAACAGGGGATGGGGTGCACTACATATGGATACTTCACATGAAATTAAGCGATAGGACCTCATATACCAAACTAGGGGTACAGATAGGTGGGAGTATATGTAGACAGGTGAAATAAAAACTATACATTGAAAATGTAAACTCCCTAATCCTTTACTAACATAGTAAGAAAATAAAACTATGCCCTCTGTGAAGACTCTGTATATGGCAATCTGCAAAGGACCACATTATTTAAATGATAATTATCTATCAATGTGTCTCTAGAAGGTTTGTGTAGTTAGAACAAATTAGCTATATAGAAAAATTAATATAAACACATTTCCTTGAACCTTAGTACTTTTACAAAAAGAGCCTTAATATATATTTAGGCATTGCAAAATGACATGTAATTTTCAACTTATATTATATGCAACAAGCAAAACATGAGTATCAGTTAGGCCCGTGGAATGAATCAGTGTTCTCTAACTCTCAAAGTAATGGCTCGTCATTCGAAGAGCTAATAGAGAGCTCCATGAGCTGATATAGTAGGTATAGATGTGGCACCTAACATATGAGCTAAGGCAGAGCTACAAGACAAAGAGCAGGTTTAAGCATGAAAAGACTAATTCTAAAACAGTAAGCACTGGGCCACCTCTATACATTGCAAACAACAATTACTGGGTGCTTAATTAATATTAGAAGTGCATAGTATATATCAGGTCTGATATTACCAAAAAAAGCACACAAAAGCGAAGAATACAGCTAATATATCGATTCCCAATTTGAGTTTTATAGTATTGGAAGCCCCCTAGTGCTGATACATGTAGTTGTACACAGACAGTCTCAATATCAATTCATATTAATGAAAGTGTCCAGATAATATCAACAGTGGACAGGTTATATATTACTTAAGGAAATATAAAGTCCCAGGAAGCTTCTCCCAATGCTCAAATGTCGTCTGGTGAGGGATCTGATATATGAGGCAACAACAGGATCCGGGAAAAACAAATATTCATGTCTCTCTTAAGGCAATAGTTACTGTTTCAGTTTACATCTTGGGGATCAGAGGGGATCATGCTGCGTATCGATAGGCTATGCGGTCAGTATGTCCCCATGGGTGCCAGACAATCAGCCCACGCCTAATCTGTGTGAGACTGACAAGGATAGAAGAGCCCTCTCAGCCATCAATATCCCGCCTGTAGCGGAGTCTGTGTAACGCCTTGGCTGCTTTATAGTTTCCTTAGGGAGTTGAAAGTGGTGGCTAGTTCGCGCTTTAGATCTATCCTTGTTAAATTGACTTGTCGCTACCTTCCGCAGCATGACTTTACTTAGAGGTGTTGCTTTGCTCTCAGCTCCCAGCTTAGCTTCCTCTCTCAACCTCTCTATATACGCTGCGTGACACTGCATCGCCCCTGTGAGGGCGGGAAAGTGCTGTAAGGAATTCTGTCGCTCTTCTACATTCTCCCGTTCCCCCAACTCGCTACTGAGATCCTGCATTGCTTTTAGGCACAACTCCACTGAGTCTCTGTGTGCCGGCTCAAACCATTGTGACAGGTCGTGATCCCACCAGACTGTCTCCAATGCCTCTCCCCTGTATGTAGGTATGTACAGCAGTGGGACCATAACAGCCCTCAGCTCCATGGCCAAGGCCTGCTGATAGGAATCTAGAGAGCACGCTAAATCTTGCAGTGCAGAGAGGATCTGTGCTGCCATCAGAATGCTGAGGGGGTAGGGATGCCGGGGGAATAAAACCTCTGTCAATCGAGTTGGTGCAGGGAGAACTTCAAGTATGGCAGTTTACACCTCACCGTGGTCACAAACAGTTACCAGGCCCATGTACCGGAGTTTTATAATTAAAGCTGTACTTTTGTCCCAAATGGTGTAGCCCTTGTTCACATGTATATTAAGATCCAAATATAGTGAAAAGTAACTTCTTAATGTGCCATAAATTAATATTTTAGTGTTCAGGCTCCAGGAGCTCCGAGGTGGCACATCTGGCTGCTTCGGCAGTTGGCTCCGCCCCCCGACTTAGTATTTTTTAAATGTAAAAGAACTGTTTAACTTAGGGCAATGCCGTACAAAAGGCCATTTTAGGGCTATTTATAGTTTAGTTTAGATTAGGGGGTGTTTTTATTTGTTTTTTATTTTCATGGGGATTAGGTTTCATTTTTTTTATTTTTGATAATTTTGTTGTTTTTTTCTTTAATTTAAGAGTTTTTCATTTTTTGTCATTTTAGATTATTTTTTTGCAATTTAAAGTTAGGTTTTATTATTTTAAGTGTAACTTAGTATTGGGGTTAATTTAGGGGGTGTTAGGTTAGGGAGTTTAGTAATTTAATTTGTTAGTTGCGTTGTGGGGGGTTGGCGGTTTAGGAGTTAATAGGTTAATTAGGTTTATTGAGATGTGGGGTTTTGGCAGTTTAGCGGTTAATTGGTTAATTAGGTTTATTGCTATGCCGGGTTGGCGGTTTAGAGGTTAATATTTTAATTATGTTATTTGCGGATTAGGGGTTAATTACTTTTATTTTGCAATGTGGGGTTGGCTGTTGTTTGTTAATACTTTGTGCGGGAGGTTAGGTTTTTTTTTGTTATACTTTGTGCAGGCGGTTAGGATTTTTTTATTTCTTGTGGGCAGTTACGTGTTTTTTCGTTGTTTCGTGCGGTTGCTTGTTTTTTTTTTTTTTTTTAGGCTTTGCTTGCCTACGCTGCATCTAGGTGGATTCTTTTGGCTGCGTGCGCACAGCCAACATTCCTTTGAGCATGCATGCACAACTGGCGACACTGACAGATGCGTTACAAACGCAATTATAAAGAGTACTTTATAGAAACTAAACTTTTACACGTATATCTTCAATATTTAAATAACTAATAGAATAGTAAAAATACAGATAGATATTATTATAAGGTTAATCTTTGCTTTGAATACATCATTATGTCTAGCATGTATTGACTATTTAATATCCCTTTAATGTATGTATGTATATAATTGAGCACCAAGTGGTATAAAATACTTAGGTAAGTAAAATAAAAAAATATTATGATATTTGTATTATAAAAATATAATTGTTATTTTTTAGCTTTTTTTAATGTTTTATTATTTTTATTTTACTGCAGCATCTATAACATTCAAAGCTGACCTTTTAAAAGCAAAAATACAGTTTACATACATATCCCACATATACAAAGATTCACTACTCATCCTTCAATGCTTTTATTTTATATATTTCACTTTTGTTTCACATTTATTGTTCTCTGCAAAATGTAGTTTCTACTTGTTTATAGCCATCTATCTAGAAACTGCATTATCACAATGCTATCACAAAGACAAAGGGCATTAGTATTTTTATATGAAATAATGACAAGAGCTAAGCATATTCTCTACACAAGGAGCTAAGAACATATTTTACAATAAATGAGAGTTGAAAACATGGATACCAGAAGTTCAGGACTCATCACACATTCAAGGGTAATTTAAATAAAGCATATTAGGAAAGCTTTCTGAAATATGGGCACCAGCTATTTAGACTGAAGCATTACAGCTTTAATAACATCTATATATAGAAGCAATATGCACAATAACTGCTGTATTGTCTGAAATTTATCTTAAATGGCCATGATACCCAAATGTTGAAACACTTGAAAGTGATGCAGCATAGCTGTAAAAAGCTGTCAAGAAAATATCATCTGAACATCTCTATGTAAAAAATAAAGATATTTTACCTCAAAATGTCCTAAGTATTCATACCGCATTGTAAAGAACTTTCAGCAGCAAATCATTATGCCTGTCATGGGACCTGCAAGCGAGCGTGCCTCATGCACACTCATGTTATTTCCCTATTCTGTTTAAGGAAGTTTACTATGGAATCTCATGAGAGTTAAGTCAAATCTCATGAGATCACAGTAAAAGAGTTCATGGCCTCAGTACTACTGATGCTGATTGACTGCTGATCATTTCTTCCTTTTTTTTTTTACCAGCAGCTGGGCAGTAACTGAAAGATAACTTTTTTACACAGCAATTACTCTTGTGAGCTGAGGAAGTTGTGAGGTAAAATATCTTTCTTTTTTACATAGAGATGTTCAGGTGATATTTTCCTGTCAATTCTTTTACAGTTATACTGCATCAGTTTCAAGTGATTTAACATATGAGTATTATGTCCCTTTAAAAAAAGTGTGTCTTGTTCCCACAAATCATTACCTGGACACACAATAATTCTTCAAGGGACATTAAACTTCTGGGCACAACTACCCTGTAATAGTTCTCCCAAGATTCAAGCCGCTGCAGACGCGGAAGTGACTGCCAGGTCCGGGGAGGAAAAAGCAAACCAAAATGATCAGGCTGCAGGGGTGCAAGCTGCCAAGTAAACAATATACAGGCAATATACAGGTCAAACGAGTAGGGAACTCAGGTCAAGAGTTAGAGAACATGTCAGGGACACCAAAGAATATGTAAAAGAATCAGCAATAGCTAGGCATTTTAATCTGGTACATATGACTAATATTTTTGACATGAGGGTTCAGGTAATAGACTGTGTCATGTTTCCACCTAGGGGGGATGATAGGAGTAGGCTGTTGCTGAAGCAAGAATTGTATTGGATATACAAATTGAGAACTATAACCCCCCTAGGTTTAAACTGAGAATGGGATATGAGTTATTTTGTAGAAAAATGAATTTGGTTTGATTAATTTTTCTATTTCTATGTTAATATATTGAGTAGTTTATCTATCCCCTATATGGGCAATTATATCTGTCCATCAGATGGGTTACTTTATCTATCCCTTATATGGGCCTTTGTATCTATCCCCTTTATGGGCTTTTTTGGTTTTGGTTTTGTTATTGTTTATGTTATATATATATTGTTTCATTGGATATTTTGTATTGGATGTCCTGTATTTGATATACATATACATCTAAATAACAAATATTATTTGTACACTTTGAATGACAAATTTAGCACAAATAAGTCCTTTTACTAATTTTGTTATATAGCAAGTTATATAGCATCTTGTCCAAAAATGGGGATTACAGATCAGATTGAGTATGGGATATATTTTCAATACAGTTTAAAGTAATTCTAAGAGTGTTCAAAAGTTACAGGAGATATGAGAATAATGTTTGCTTTGTAAATACAATTAGGACAATGCAAACTAATTTGGTCTTTATTCACAGTAGTTTGTTTAACTGTTTGTTCTTTCTTCCACATGACATACATAGTGTTTGTAATTAGGTAGATTCTGTTATTGTTTTAATACTGTTGTTGTTTTTAATGTATAACTACTTTCAGGTGTTCTGTGCCTTTAAATAGGCTATGAACAATGAACAAACTCACCCTATGATTAAGTGCTCAGCAGAGCACGAAACTAGTCAGGGAGTTTGTGTGCCCTGTACTGCCTATATTTTACATGATTCAATAAAGGTTTTCAGTTTTTACCTTTTTTTGCCAGCCCTTGATTTCACTCTTTTTTGAGCAGCTGCCTATCTTCCTTTTACTGTACCCTATAATAGTTACCACTCACTGCATTTCATCATGTCCCTGCAGCTTTTTTCAAGTCCTTTTTCCATTTTTAATAGTTTAAAGGTGTCAGATACTGAAGCTCCTCCTATTTGTACTGGGGGCTGCTATCTTAGAGCTCAGGCATTGTCACAGCCTGTGACAGAAGCAGTGCACACTCACAGATCAGTGATATTGCCTATTTTGTTTACAGCTGTATACTGTGCTTCAGGTTAGGGTACATGATACAAAGCAAGAGCAGTACATTTTTGCTGTGGCTGCATTTTGCTATATATTATTATTGAGAGCTTTTTAAAATATATTTGTGTAACAGTAAAACTGTGTAAAATATGCAAAAAAGTGAAGCTCACATGATATATTATGCACAGTAACCTGAAGCACATTAAACAGCTGTAAAAAAAAGTGTACAATATCACTGATCTGTGAGTATGCACTGCTTCTGTCACAGGCTGTAAGAATACCTGAGCTCCAAGATGGCAGCTCCCAGTACAAAGAGGCGGAGCTTCAGAATATGGCACCTTTAAGAAATTAAAACAGGACAACTGATTTGCAAAGAGCTGCAGGAACAGGATGAGGTGCAATAACATAATGAGTAGTGGTGCACAGCAATTTAATGCCCCTTTCATTTATTAGCTGGGAAGTTCATCTTTAAGCAATGAAGCAAAGACTGTGGCACTTCGTCACAGCAGCCTACAACAAATAAGCAATAACTGTAGCATAGGAGGATATTGTTTATTGGAGAAGCCTTGTTAGTCCAGTGATTTAAATAAATAATGATGAGCATTGCTTTCAGGCATGATACTTTTTTGTTGGATTAACTATACATTTAAAAAAAGACAAGCTTCCTCTCTTCCTTTGAAGCAACACAACACACTTTACTCATATTTAAAACATTGTTTTTGGATTTCATTCACAAATATTCCCTACGCCAGTTTGATGTTTCCTGTAAAATGTTACAAACATTTCTATGGTTTTCAAGTGAAGTATTTTGTTGTTGTACGATATGTGTCAGTACTCAGTTTCATTACTTTGTTGCAATTCTTTTTGAATAGGGGGTAAAAATTGCATATGACATGACCTGCATGATTGTGTGTTTTCAGAAAATATGTATTCACACAGATAGGTATATTTTATTTTTTTTTTGTTACTAAAATTACAGAAACATTTATTGTGTCTTATACACTCTGTTATAATAGGAGCTTAGTGAGTTTATTGCACACAATAAAAAGTAAAAAAAAAAGTTTACATGAAGAGCAAAGGAAAACCTAAGTTTGTAGAAATCTTTGGTAGTCATGACGGATGTGGCTGTTAAAGTGAAGGGAAAAAAGCCATGAATTGTTAATATAGGACAAGTGTTTAGAAAAGAGTTCAGCAATATAAGTGGGTGCTGTTTGTAGAGATTTTGTGCCTTTAGACTGTATTCTAATGTTAAGCCAATGAAAGAACTGTCAGAATCTGGCAAACAATGTAGAAGGGCGAGTACAGTGGAGGAGGTAGGCAAGTCTTATAGGGGTAATTAAAATGACTAGTGAAGTATGAGCTGGTTTGGAGGAAGGCCAGTTAGTGATGGTTACTATAGTTGAGATAGAAGATGATCAGATAGTCAGTTAGTGCATTGATGTAGCCTGGCATTACGGAGGTGCAGATTTTGTAAGTTTTGTGGTTGCAGCAATATTAATAGAGCTATTGAATTCAAAAAGTAGATTTGTGGGGTTGACGTGTGGTTTAGTGGTAGTGACACTTTAGAATTACTTTATTGTAGTTTCTTGCAGTGGGTGAAATGCAGAGTGAGAAATATGGTGTAATATTTTATTGTATTGGATGGTGACAAAGCTGGAGTGAGCAGTGGTACCTATCTCCTGGGTGCAATAGAAGGAGAGTAAAACTACACCTTTATCTTGTCTTTCTACAGGCCTGGGAGTGTGTGGCTGTTGAAAGGGACCACCTTATGAAGAAGTATTAAGGAAGGTTGGGAGGCCAGTAAGGTTAATGTTAATTATAGCATGATTTATGATTTTTAAAGAGATTGTTGACTGATGTAAGTTTTGCTATGTTGTGAGTATGCTTTCCAGATTGTACTGAAGATGAAATAGGGTGAGAGATGAGGGTAGATACTAATAAGGTTTATAGTGTTGTTGAGATAATGTGATTTGTCAAAGCAAAGTGGGTTATACTGAGGTTTAGAAAGGGATTTAAAGAAGCAAATGAGTTTATGTCTACAGTAGGTGTTGAAGGAAGAAAGGGGAGGTTAAATTTAGAGAGTTCTAAGGTTTTAGGTCAAAAGTAAACAGTGTAGGTAGCCAGTAGATATAACGGCCTACATACCCATCCAGCCAGTTCTTGCTATGGTCTTTTTTGTTGCTTGTTTGATTCCTTTTTCACTCCTGTTTGTAATTTCTAATGTGCCAATGTAAAAAATAAGTATATCTCATAAGCCAAAAATGCAAAGGGTTTATGTTGTTATAACTCTTTGAGTGGCAACACTCAGGGCCTAATAATATAGAACAATTTAACTTTGTAGAAAGTAAATACATAAAGTAATGAAAACACAAATTGAGAGGGCAGTAAGGCCAGTAAAGAATGCATAGGGTTGATTAAACATTTATGGGGCAAAAATGCCAAATAAGGGTTAAAAATAAAGAATTCTAAACAAAAATTACCAAGAACAAAGTTCAGACCAGGGATAGGCACGGACCAAGGCTGTGGCGGACATTTTCCAAAGGACAGACCTTAGTGAAGGACACCAAGGTACATTTCAAATTAAAGACATGAAAAAACACTCTCTTTACCGAGAGGTTAGTGGATGCATGGTGGAATAGCCTTCCAGCACAATTGGTAGAGACAGTGAAGGAGTTTAAAAATGCATGGGATAGGCATAAGGCTATGCTAGGTATAAGATAAGGCCAGGAACTAATAAAAGTATTCAGAAAATTGGGTAGACTAGATGTGCTGAATGGTTCCTATCTGATAACACATTCTAAATTTCTATAAGTCAGGAGAGCGGCACTTTGCTGTCAAATGGGCTGCTTGTTGGTTGCCCTTGGTCTAGTTCCACAAGTACAAATTAGTCATCTAATCAAATAAGTTTAAAATAATATTTATATAAAGACTGCTTGTGGTATACTAGTATATAATATTTTCAAAATTCTAACCTCTCTTTTTTTTTTTATTGAGAGTCTGCGACTCCTAACCAAACGCACCCAGCTTGATGTTAATAGCCCGAGCATCATGGTTGGATACCTATTTGGGTAGGTAAGGTTTATCCTGTGGATGCAGCCCCAACCCCGCAAAACGTGGTGCCGCCTGCGTCAAGGAGGAGTCAGGATCAATATTCATCTGTCCTACTCCTCCCTCCTCACCGCAAAATGGGTGGCGGACACTGCAAGGGCCAGTCACGGACACCAGTGTCCGTATACAGACACCTTGCCTATCCCTGGTTCAGACATATTGAAATAAATTGATGAAAATTACTAAAAGAATCACAAACTCATTCACTTTAATGAGTCATATAGCACTTTAGTCGTCAGCAGTACTTTATTGCACTTTTGGTATTTGTCTATTTTTTCTAATCATTATTGCTTAACATCCTTCATGACCTGGGTCTCTTACATCTGTATTATTAACACAGAGAAAACAACACTTTAAGAGAATGAGAAAAATAAGGAGAAACCGCAGACTTTTTAATGTCTGGCATTTGCTCATTTTTCCTGTATTCATTTATTTTTTCCAATGTAAAAAGTGTTGCACATTATTTTGTCTTTCCATAATAAAGTTGTCCAAAATATTTTTTTCTTTCTCAACTAAGGTTTCAATTTAATTCATAAAAAAAATTGAAAAAGTGTGTTATAGATTATGACACGTTCAATGTATTTTAATTAAGAAATAACAATCTCTTATTTAAAACAAGTAATAATAATAATGATGATGATGATTATGATAATAAAAACACTAAATAATATGTGCTAAAATACAGATTTTTTAATAAAAACAAAATTTATGCTTACCTGATAAATGTATTTATTTCTTGACACGGTGAATCCACAGGATCATCAATTACTCTTGGGAATATCACTCTTGGCCAGCAGGAGGAGGCAAAGAGCACCACAGCAAAGCTGTTAAATATCACTTCCCTTCCTACAACCCCCAGTCATTCGAAGGAAAAAGAGGGAAAGGAAGTGCAGAGGTGCCTGAGGTTTATATAAACAAAACTGTCTGAAAAAACAGGGAGGGTCATGGACTCACTGTGTCAAGACATAAATAAATTTATCAGGTAAGACATAAATTTTGTTTTCTTTCTTATGACACAGTGGCCTCTAGTTATCAAGGTCTGTCCGACAGTGCGGATCAGGTCCGACAGACCTCGCTGAATATGGCGAGCAATACGCTCGCCGTATTCAGCATTGCACCAGCAGCTCACAAGAGCTGCTGGTGCAATGCCGCCCCCTGCAGACTCGCGGCCAATGGTCCGCCAGCAGGGAGGTGTCAATCAACCCGATCGTACTCGATCGGTTTGATTTACGGCAATGTCTGTCTGCCTGCTCAGAGCAGGTGGACAGGTTATGGAGCAGCGGTCTTTGTGACCGCTGCTTCATAACTGCTGTTTCTGGCGATTGATATATATGCCCCAGTGAGTCCACGGGATCATAAATTACTGTTGGGAATCAATACCCAAGCTAGAGGACACAGATAATAAGGGAGGACAAGACAAGTAACCAAAACAGGAGGCACCACTGTTTGAAGAACCTTTCTCCCAAAAGAAGCCTCAGCTGAGGCAAAAGTATAAAATTTATAGAATTTAGAAACAGTGTGCAAAGAAGACCAAGTTGCAGCCTTACAAATCTGTTCTACAGAAGTCGTATTCTTGAAGGCCCAAGAAGACACTGCCCTAGTAGAATGAGCTGTAATTTTCTCAGGAGGCTGCTGTCCATCAGTCTCATAAGCCAAACGAATAACACTTCTCAACCAGAGAGAAAGAGAAGTGGCAGTAGCTTTCTGGCCTTTATGTTTACCAGAAAAACAAACAAACAAGGCAGAAGACGGATGAAAGTCCTTCGTAGCCTTCAAATAAAATTTAGGAGCCCGCACAACATCTAAGTTGTGCAACAGACGTTTTTTATGAGAAGAAGGATTAGGACAGAGAGAAGGAACAGCAATTTCCTGGTTTCTGTCTGAAACAACCATAGGAAGAAAGCCAATCTTGGTATGGAGAACTGTTTTATCTGCATGAAATATGAGATAAGTAGAATCACACTGCAAAGCTGAGAGTTCAGAAACCCTCTGAGCAGAAGAGATAGCAGTAAGAAACAAAACTTTCCAAGATAGTAACTTAATATCTAAAGAATGCATAGGCTCAAATGGAGCCTGCTGTAAAACCTTAAGAACAAGATTAAGGGACCCATTTATCAAGCTCTGGATGGAGCTTGAGGGCCCGTGTCTCTGGCAAGCCTGCAGGCTCCCCAGAAGCAGTAGCTTTGAAGCAGTGGTCTAAAGACCGCTGCTCCATAACCTGTCCGCCTGTTTTGAGCAGGCGGACAGAGATCGCTTAAAATCAACCCGATCGAGTACGATCGGGTTGATTTACACCCCCCTGCTGGTGGCCGATTGGCCACAAATCTGTAGGGGGCGGTGTTGCACCAGCAGCTCACAAGAACTGCTAGTGCAATGCTGAATATGGAGAGCGTATTGGATCAGGTCCGCCAGACCTATGATAAATATCCTCCAAAGGCTCCAAGGAGGAGCAACTGATTTAAACACAAGCCTGATTCTGACCAGGGCCTGACAAAAAGATAGTACATCCGGCACATTCACCAGACGCTTGTGCAACAGAATGGATAATGCAGAAATCTGTCCTTTGAGGGTACTGACAGATAACCCCTTCTCGAGGCCTTCCTGGAGAAAAGATAAAGTCCTTGGCATCCTTACGCTACTCCAAGAAAACCCTTTAGATTCGCACCAACAAAGATAGTTACGCCATATCTTATGGTAAATCTTTCTAGTGACAGGCTTACGAGGATGAATCATGGTCTCTATGACCAATTCTGAAAAACCACGCTTAGATAAAATCAAGCGTTGAATCTCCAAGCAGTCAGCTTCAGAGAAACTAGGTTCGGATGAAGAAAAGGCCCCTAAAGCAGAAGGTCCTTCCTGAGAGGTAGTCTCCACGGTGGTAGGGACGATATCTCTACTAGATCCTGCATAGCCACGCAGGAGCTGTTAGAATCACTGATGCTCTCTCCTGCTTGATCTGAGAGATGACTCATATAAGGAGAGCAAATGGAGGAAAGAGATATGCCAACCTGAAGTTCCAAGGAACTGCCAGAGCATCTATCAGAAAGGCTTGAGGATCTCTCAACCTTGAACCCTACCTTGGTAGCTTGGTGTTCTGATGAGACACCATCAGATTCAATTCCGGTAACCCCCATTTGGTTGTTAGCCAGGAAAACGTTTCCGGATGAAGTTCCCACTCCCCGGGATGGAAAGTCTGCCTGCTCAGAAAATCTGCTTCCCAATTGTTCACTCCTGGAATGTGGATGGCAGATAGACAGCAATTGGGAACCTCCACCCACTGGATGATCCGTGACACCTCCTTCATGGCTAAGGAACTCCAAGTTCCCCCTTAGGGGTTCATATAGGCCACTGAGGTTATGTTGTCCATCGGGAATCTGATAAACCGGGCTAGGGCCAGCTGAGACCAAGCAATCAGGGCATTGAAAATCACTCTCATCTCCAGAATGTTTATGGGGAGAACAGATTCCTCCTGAGACCAAAGTCCCTGCACCTTTAACGAGGCCAAGACTGCTTCCCAACCCAACAGGCTGGCATCTGTGGTCACAATTACCCAAGAGAGTCTCTGAAATGATGTCCCCTGGGACAGGTGTTCCTGCGACAGCCACCGCCGAAGAGAGTCCCTTGCTGGTTGATCCAGAGCTATGCTCTGAGATAGATTTGAATAATCTCCATTCCACTGAGCGAGCATGCATAGTTGCAGAGGTCTCAAATGGAACCAAGCAAACTGAACTATGTCCATGTAAGCCACCATCAACCTGATTAACTCCATGCATTGGGCCATTGATGGTCGAGTCGTCGACTGTAAGGCCAGGCAAGTGGACAGAATCTTGGCTCTTCTGACTTCCGTCAGAAAAATTTTCATAGCCAGAGAATCTATGATGGTTCCTAAGAAAGTCACTCTTTTAGTCAGAACATGTGAACTTTTCCCCAGATTGATCTTCTAACCGTGGGTACGAATAAATGTCAACAGGACCCTTGTATGAAATTCTGCTAGTTGAAAGGATGGCCCCTGAACCAGAATGTCATCCAGATAAGGCGCCACTGCGATTCCCCAAGACCGTATTACTGCCAATAGAGATCCCAGGGCCTTTGAGAAAATGCTGGGAGCTTTGGCAAGGCCAAATGGAAGCACTACAAATTGAAAATGTTTGTCTAGATAGGCAAACCTCAGATATCTGTGATGATCACTGTGAATGGGAACGTGCAGGTACATGTCCTTTAGGTCTATAGTTGTCATGAATTGACCTTCTTGAATCAAGGGCAGAATGGAGCAGATAGTCTCCATCTTGAAGGACGGCACTCTGAGGAACTTGTTTAGTAACTTTAGATCCAGAATGGGCCTAAACGTTCCCTCTTTTTTGGGAACCACAAACAGGTTTGAATGAAACCCGAGACCCTGTGTCTGACTTGGGACAGGCACTATTACTCCCAAGAGGGAAAGGTCCTGCACACACTCAAGAATGCCTCTTATCTGGTCTACAGATACTCTTGAGAGGTAGAATCTGCCTCTGGGAGGAAAAGTCTTGAATTCTAACTTGTACCCCTGAGACACAATGTCCACTGTCCACGGGTCTGGAATATCTCACTCCCAAGCCTGTGAGAACTGAGAGAGTCTGCCCCCCACCTGATCCGATCCCAGATCGGGGGCAACCCCTTCATGCTGACTTTGATTCAGCAGCGGGTTTCTTGGATTGCTTTCCCCTGTCTTCTATGCGCTATATAGCACTTAGCCTCTCTAATATTGGTGGTTAATAATATATTGCCTCAATTGGACCACACACAGTAGTTGGGACTTTACTATTTACATATTAACAGCAATTTGCCCTTATTTCTACATTGCATATGTTGAGAGATTTTGCTTTAATATATATTTTTGACATAGTCCAGAAATTTTATAATGCTAGGTTCTTGAATTGATATTGTTTATCACTGTTTTATTCTTAACAGGAGACGTCCTGCTTTTTAAATATTTTTAGCTTGATACTATAACTTATTTTCCGCGATTTTGTTACTATATGATTCATATATATTAAATTGTATCCGTGCATTTAGTGCTCCTCCTTTTTCTTTTATGGTTCTATCTGGTTAATATTTGAGGGGTTTAACTGAGGTAGCAGGATATCATCTCCAGAGCTCACTTCTAAATTTTTTATTAACCAGTTCCAGGACTGACCAGGCTTCCAGGAGGTCTTGGATTGTTCTTGTTTGTTAGAGGAAGGGGAAGACTTACCTCTGAAGATACGAAAGGAACGAAAATTTGTTTGACGTCCCTTCAATTTGTTTTTCTTATCTTGAGGCAGAAAAGATCCTTTACCATCAGTGATATCGGAAATAATTTCTGCCGATGCTGGCCCAAACAAGGTCTTTCCCTTGTAAGGGATAGCCAAAAGTTTAGATTTGGAAGAAACATCAGCAGACGGAGATTTAAGCCATAGCGCTCTACGAGCCAAGATAGCAAAGCCAGATATTTTGGCCCCCAACTAATGACCTGCAAAGAAGCATCAGTGATAAATAAATTAGCTAACTTTAGAGCTTGTATCCTGTCCTGAATCTCCTTCAAAGGGGTTTCAGCTCAGACAAAGTGTTCAAACCAATAGGCTGCTGCACTGGTTACTGTAGTAATGCACACTGCTGGCTGCGATTGTAATCCTTGATGAGTATACATCTTCTTCAAAAGGGCCTCCAGCTTTTTATCCATAGGATCTTTGAAAGAGCTGTCTATCTTCAATCGGGATAGCAGTTTTCTTAGCCAAGGTAGAGATTGCCCCTTCCACTTTGGGAACCGTCTGCCATGATTCCTTGGTCGAGTCTGCGATCGGAAACATTTTTCTAAAGACAGGAGACGAGGAGAAGGGTATTCCTGGCCTCTCCCATTCTTGGGTAATAATCTCTGTTGCACGGTCTGGTACTGGGAACACCTCCCCAGGAGAGGGAACATCAAAGTATCTATTTAATTTATTTAATTTCTTAGGGTTCACAACAATAGGCATATCGGAGTCGTCCAAGGTAGCTAAAACCTCCTTTAGTAAAACACGGAGGTGCTCAAGCTCCACAAATTTTCCCTTAGGCACCCCTACACCACTGCTATGCTGCAGTGCTTACCTGACCTCTTAACTTAAAACAGAGAACTGCTGGATTCCACTCCGGACAGGCAGGGGCCGAAAAGGAGACAGACACAGTCAGCAAAACTCTCAAAGAGAAAAGGCACTAAGGCACTGCAGGCTCGCCAGAAACACGGGCCCTCAAGCTCCATCCGGAGCTTGATAAATGGGCCCCTAAGTCTTTGCATAGGCTGAGAATTAGGGGGTATCTGTTCTAAAACCATATTTTCAACCCTAAACAGTCTTTATTGTGTACTGTATGGAAATGCTCAGATACACTATGGTTTTCATAACCCTCTTTTATCCTACTATATGTGTTCACATCATCTTCTTTTTAGTTTCATTTTGGTACGACACTATATAGATTTATCCACATTTGCAGATTAATTGATACACCACATGTGTGGCGTGTCATGTGCCTCTAAAATTTACATTATAGTTTTTAGCTCTGTTCCAATTCAGAGCATACTCTCTTTGCAATTCCGCATGGTATTTATAATCTTATTTTTCATGGATTATGTTTAGAGGGTGCTAAAATACTATTTAGATCTTTATTTTTCTTAAAGATGATTTCCAGAGTCATTCCTCTAAACTCCTGTAATAAAGGATCTTTTTGCAATACCCTTCCCTGAATGTTGTGTTAAACTTGACAATTTAATACCGCTTCTGTTTCATAGATATTTTAGCGATGTACCTTTTTGCATTGTCTTTGTAGATCCTAACTATATCAAACCCAAATTTTGTTTCCACATTTAAGACCCGATGATCTAATGGCCCCTGGGCTGGCGGGATTATTAAAGAATGCTCGCCAGTCCTTCTATTTTCCTGGGGGGAACAACCTAAAGCGTGTCTCGCTAAGGGACGGAGATGGAGAAATTACAAAAGTGCACAATAAAATTTGTATTTTAAAAATCTTCCAAAATGAATAATTGAAATTGTCATACAAAATATGCACATAAAATGTATTGTTAAGGTGCATCAAAAATCGTAACACATTTTTTTTGTATGTAAATTATAATAAATTGTATTAAATATCCACAGCGTAAAATGTAAATGAAATACTCTGTATGTGCAAAAAACAAACAGATATTCATACTTATAAGTACAAAATACAAAGAATAAAAGTTTTTTTTTTGTGTAAAATGGGCTGGACATGGGTGTTTTATGTACATATATAAAATTGTCTCTCTAATCCCAGCATAATTCTGTAAAAAGTTTGGCACTACAGATTTCAAAACACTGAAAATACTTATAACACTAATAGACAGACACATGCATATAAAAATATTGGCGATTGTGAGATGCTATATGCAGAAAGCAGCGTAATGTAATTTATATTGGCCTCAGAATGTAATTTTTAAATTGCATCCCCTGCTCACTGCTAACTTTGTTCCATGGTGCAAAGTGTCCCTTTCCAGCAAACCTTCAACAGAAGACATCTCGCCGCTCCCAGGGACTGCCCCCTTTATATATATATATATATATATATATATATATATATGTATATATATATATATATATGTAAAATGAAATCCAAAAAGGAAGACGTCAGCACCCACAGTTCATCAAAGTGTTTCCTTTATTTTACTGTGACATAGAAGACAAAAAGCATGTCATGCTATAGTATACTAACATTCAAACCCTTATATAGCACCTGTGTGGTGGTTAATTGTTACACCTGTTTATTCTTAATAATAAGCACATTTCACATTGGCTAACGCCATCTAGTGGGTAAGCTATATTATTTACTTAACTCCTTAATGACCGGACCATTTTTCAGTTTTCTTACCCTTAATGACAATGGCTATTTTTACATTTCTGCAGTGTTTGTGTTTAGCTGCAATTTTCCTCTTACTCATTTACTGTACCCACACATATTATATACCGTTTTTCTCGCCATTAAATGGACTTTCTAAAGATACCATTTTTTTCATCACATCTTATAATTTAATATAAAAAATATATAAAATATGAGGAAAAAATGGAAAAAAACACACTTTTTCTAACTTTGACCTCCAAAATCTGTTACACATCTACAACCACCAAAAAACACCCATGCTAAATAGTTTCTAAATTTTGTCCTGAGTTTAGAAATACCCAATGGTTACATGTTGTTTGCTTTTTTTTGCAAGTTATAGGGCAATAAGTACAAGTAGCACTTTGCTATTTCCAAACCACTTTTTTTCAAAATTAGCGCTAGTTACATTGGAACACTGATATCTGTCCGGAATCCCTGAATATCCCTTGACATGTATATATTTTTTTTTAGAAGACAACCCAAAGTATTGATTTATGCCCATTCTGGTATATTTCATGCCACCATTTCACTGCCAAATGCGAGCAAATAAAAAAAATTGTTCACTTTTTCACAAATTTTGTTACAAACTTTATGTTTCTCACTGAAATTATTTACAAACAGTTTGTGCAATTATGGCACAAATGGTTGTAAATGCTTCTCTGGGATCCCCGTTGTTCAGAAATAGCAGACATATATGGCTTTGGCGTTGCTTTTTGGTAATTAGAAGGCCGCTAAATGCAGCTGCGCACCACACGTGTATTATGCCCAGCAGTGAAGGGGTTAATTAGGGATCTTGTAGGGACCTTGAAGGGTTAATTTTAGCTTTAGTGTAGTGTAGTAGACAACCCAAAGTATTGATCTAGGCCCATTTTGGTATATTTCATGCCAGCATTTCACCGCCAAATGCGAGCAAATAAAAAAAAAAGTTACATTTTTCACAATTTTAGGTTTCTCACTTAAATTATTTACAAACAGCTTGTGCAATTATGGCACAAATGGTTGTAAATGCTTCTCTGGGATCTCCTTTGTTCATAAATAGCAGACATATATGGCTTTGGCGTTGGTTTTTGGCAATTAGGAGGCCGCTAAATGCTGCTGCGCACCACACTTGTATTAAGCCCAGCAGTGAAGGGGTTAATTAGGTAGCTTGTAGAGAGCTTGCAGGGTTAATTTTAGCTTTAGTGTAGAGATTAGCCTCCCACCTGACACATCCCACCCCCTGATCCCTCCCAGACAGCTTTCTTCCCTCCCCCACCCCACAATTGTCCCCGCCATCTTAAGTACTGGCAGAAAGTCTGCCAGTACTAAAATAAAAGGTGTTTTTTTTTTGTTTTTTGTTTTTTTTAATTATTCAGCTGTGATGGACCCCTGCCTTAACCCCCAACCTCCCTGATCCCCCCCAAACACCTCTCTAACCCAACCCACCTACCGAATTGCCACCATCTTGGGTACTGGCAGCTGTCTGCCAGTACCCAGTTTTCCCCAAAAAATAAAGTGTTTTTGTTTTATTTTTACATGTTTTATTTTTTCTGTAGTGTAGCTGCCCCAAGCTCCCGGCATCCGGCGTGCACAATGCACTTGAAGGAACCGGATGCCGGGTAGCGATGGGCCGCACACCCTCCTCCCTGTAAGCTCCCACCCACCAACGAACGGCCGCATCGCTACCGGTGCAGAGAGGGCCACAGAGTGGCTCTCTCTGCATTGGATGCTTTCTAAAGGGTATTGCAGGATGCCTCAATATCGAGGCATCACTGCAATACCCTGAGAGCTGCTGGAAGCGATTGCGATCGCTTCCAGCACTCTCTAAGACAACTGACGTACCAGGTACGTCCATTGTCACTAACTGCAAGTTTTTGCAGGACGTACCTGGTACGTCAGTTGTCATTAAGGGGTTAAAGGGACAGTCTAGGCCAAAAAAAACTTTTATGATTCAGATAAAACATGCAATTTTAAACAATTTTTCAATTTACTTTTATCACCAATTTTACTTTGTTCTCTTAGTATTCTTAGTTGAAAGCTTAACATAGGAGGTTCATATGCTAATTTCTTAGACCTTGAAGGCCACCTCTTTTCAGAATGCATTTAACAGTTTTTCACCACTAGAGGGTGTTAGTTCATCTATTTCATATAGATAACACTGTGCATGTGTGCACGTCAAGTTATTTGGGAGCAGGCACTGATTGGCTAAACAGTAAGTCTGTCAAAAGACTGAAATAAAGGGGCAGTTTGCAGAGGCTTAGATACAAGATAATTACAGAGGTTAAAAGTATATTAATATAACTATGTTGGTTATGCAAAACTGGGGAATGGGTAATAAAGGGATTATCTATCTTTTAAAACAATAAAAATTATGGTGTAGACTGTCCCTTTAATT
Organism: Bombina bombina; assembly: GCF_027579735.1. Taxonomy (NCBI): domain Eukaryota; kingdom Metazoa; phylum Chordata; class Amphibia; order Anura; family Bombinatoridae; genus Bombina; species Bombina bombina. The sequence goes on from NC_069501.1 coordinate 130,272,698, forward strand.
TAAACATACTTTTTGTTCTATCTTTATTGCTTTCAAATTTAAAGGGGTAGAATGATGTTGTGGATTATAGAGACAATACATGAAACTATTAAAAACCTCTATTACAATCAATAAAAAATTACCTAAATATAAATTTAGATTTAGAACAATTATAAAAACAAATGTAAATCATAATCCCTATTTAATCCTATAGGATGTAGTGTCCTTAAGTTTTTTTATCCACCAAACCTCTTTCCTTTTCAATAGTAGTTCCCTATCTCCTCCCCTTCTAGGTTTTGGGATATGATCTATAATTTGAAACCTAAGTTGGCTTACTGAATGTCCAGCTTCAATAAAATGGGCAGAAACTGGAAGGGACTTGTCTTCACACCTTATAGAAGACTTATGTGCACTGATTCTATCTTTAATGGGGCGTATCGTTTCCCCACATGGGCATTTCAATAAATAGACTACATGGTCAGTGTTACATGTATAGAAGCCATTTATCTCTCACTTTTTTCCTGTCATTTACTTGTGCTATAAATTTTCCTTTAATCATGGAATTGCATTGTGCACAATGCAGGCAGGTATAAGAGCCCTTCTTAGGGGTGGTCAAATAATTAATTTGTTGTTCCTTCCTTGTTCCCAAATCTGCTTTTACAAGCGTGTCTCTTAGGTTTTTTACCCTCTTATATGCATGTATGGGGGGATGTTGGAATTCACTAATGTGTGGATTGTATTTGTTCAACAAATACCAATGTTTTTTGATAATTCTAGAGATTTTCTCACTAACCGTATTATGTTCTGTTGTATCATTGAATTGCCTTCTTCTCTCTCCATTACCAGCTCCTGTTTACATTTAGTTACTAAGGACTTTGGATAGCCCCTTTGTTTAAAATTTTCAGCCATTTGTTCTAACCTTACTGTTTGTAAATCTTTATCTTTCACATTTCTCAAAGTCCCTCACAAATTGACTTTTGGGAACTGAGACAAAAACCCACTTATGGTGAAAACTGTCATAATGTAATAATGTATTGAGGTCAGTAGGATTGTTGTATAAATCAGTAATAAATGTATTACGTTTTTTCTACACCGTAGTGTCTAAGTAACTTATACTTCTCTTTGAATGATTTAAGGTGAATTTTAGACTATCAGTACTTCTATTCAGATCATTTACAAATTCCTCCAATGTGGCCAATGGGCCCCTCCATACGCCAAACACGTCATCAATGAAACAAAGCCAAAGCTTACAGTTTAATTGGAACATCACACTGGTGTGTACATATCTCTTTTCAAATTGACTGACGAAGATGTTGGTGTATGAATGGGCCACATTAGAGCCCATGGCTGTTCCTTTTTTTTGCAAGTAGAAAGTGTCCTGAAAAAGGAAATAATTTAGATATAACACTATATTCAACAGATCCTCCTTGAATTTACATTTTGGAATGGAAAAGTTAGTCTCTTGTTTTATAAGTTCTAATACTGAGGATATACCTGCTTCATGGGGGATTGTAGTATATAGACTAACTATAGCTAATGTAAAGAGAATATCAGATTCTTTACTTTGTGTTTTATCTAGTTCTTCAATTACCAGTATCCTTCAGATAAGATTTCTGGATAGAAGCCAAAGGGTTAAGTATTCTATATAAAAAGTTGGCTATATTAGAAAAGACTGACTCAGTACTGGCCACAATGGGTCTACCCGGGGGTTCAGTTAAACTCTTGTGCACTTTGGGCAAAGTGTAGAAAACAGGAGTGATGGGATCTTTTTAATCAAGAAGATAGCAAGGTCTTTGCTAATAATATGGTTTTAAACAGCTCTGTTAACCACGCCTTGTATTTCATTTTGTATGTCTGGTAGTGGGTCACGATCCAAAATGTGGTAAATCCCAGATTGATAAGCAAAAGGCACTTGTAACAGAGTGTGAAAAAAACCTGGTAACCCACTTCACTGTGGATGAGCTGCAAAAGATAAAAACAGATGTTGATAAAATCTTGGATGATTTCCAGACAGAACTTAAGGAAACAAAGCGACAAAAGTTCTGTAGAGATGACGAATATTACCAGCAAAATCGGGTATATCGTTGGTCCAATGAAAACAGGACCCGTGATGTCACTGGGAGGCGACCAGGAAGAGGAGGCGTGTCATGGAGGGGAGCCAGGAACACTCCAAAAACTACCATGCAAGGCCAGCCCGAATCAACCTCATCAGAGGATTTTTTCAGCTTCGGTTCAGGCGCAGATACCGGAGGGGAGGATGTAAGCATAGAAGGAGGCCCTGGACATTATCCGCAGCAGAGCCGCACACAGGGCAAACAGGCACAATGGGGGAAAAAGAAGGTACTCTACAAGTAACTTATCAAGCATCCCCAATACCAGTGTGTACCAGCTCTATTGTGAGCAATTTAGAGAACATTGAGAATGCTGATATTACTGAAAATGTTGAAAATGAAACCTACATAAAATTTGTACAAAATGATATAAAAGCCCTGCTGACAAAGAGAGAAACCAAGCCCCCTTATAACATACATTTGCAGAAAGACAAGCATTAAAATATTTATCTAAAACTAAATCAATTATAATTAAAAATACGGACAAGGGCGGCACTGTTGTCATCCTTGATAACGAGTATTATACACAGGAGATCCTAGCTCAACTTTCTGATGGTGGGATTTACCACATTTTGGATGGTGACCCAGTACCAGACATACAAAATGAAATACAAGGCGTGGTTAAAAGAGCTGTTGAAAACCATAATATTACCGAAAACCTTGCTATCTTCTTGATTAAAAAAGATCCCATCACTCCTGTTTTCTACACTTTGCCCAAAGTGCACAAAAGTTTAACTGAACCCCCGGGTAGACCCATTGTGGCCAGTACTGAGCCAGTCTTTTCTAATATAGCCAACTTTTTAGATAGCATAGTTAACGCTTTGGCTTCTATCCAGAAATCATATCTGAAGGATACTGGTAATTTCCTTGAAGAACTAGATAAAACACAAAGTGAAGAATCTGATATTCTCTTTACATTAGATGTAGTTAATCTATACACTACAATCCCCCATGAAGCAGGTATATCCTCAGTATTAGAACTTATAAAACAAGAGACTAACTTTTCCATTCCAAAATGTAAATTCATTGAGGATCTGTTGGATATAGTGTTATATCTAAATTATTTCCTTTTTTAGGACACTTTCTATTTGCAAAAAAAGGGAACAGCCATGGACTCTAATGTGGCCCCTTCATATGCCAACATCTTCATCAGTCAATTTAAAAAGAGATATGTACACACTAGTGTGATGTTCCATTTAAACTGTAAGCTTTGGCTTCATTTCATTGATAACGTGTTTGGCGTATGGAGGGGCCCATTGGCCACATTGGAGGAATTTCGAAATGAGCTGAATAGAAGTACTGATATTCTAAAATTCACCTTAAATCATTCAAAGAGAAGTATAAGTTACTTAGACACTACGGTGTACAAAAAAGGTAATACATTTATTACTGATTTATACTTACTGACCACAAGACATTATTACATTATGACAGTTGTCACCTTAAGCGGGTTTTTGGCTCAATTCCCAAAAGTCAATTTGTGAGGACTTTGAGAAATTTGAAGGATAAAGATTTGCAAACAGTAAGATTAGAACAAATGGCTGAAGTCCTTAGTAACTAAATTTAAACAGGAGGTGGTAATGGAGAGAGAAGAAGGCAATTCAATGATTAAGTGCAATAAAAAAGATCAGGTTGTATTTACAACAGAACATAATACGGTTAGTGAGAAAATCTCTAGAATTATCAAAAAACATTGGTATTTGTTGAACAAATACAATCCACACATTAGTGAATTCCAACATCCCCCCATACATGCATATAAGAAGGTAAAAAACCTAAGAGACACGCTTGTAAAAGCAGATTTGGGAACAAGGAAGGAACAACAAATTAATTATTTGACCACCCCTAAGAAGGGCTGTAGGGGAAACTATACGCCCCATTAAAGATAGAATCAGTGCACATAAGTCTTCTGTAAGGTGTGAAGACAAGTCCCTTCCAGTCTCTGCCCATTTTATTGAAGCTGGACATTCAGTAAGTAAACTTAGATTTCAAATTATAGATCATATCCCAAAACCTAGAAGGGGAGGAGATAGGGAACTACTATTGAAAAGGAATGAGGTTTGGTGGATAAAAAACTTAAGGACACTACATCCTATAGGATTAAATAGGGATTATGATTTACATTTTTTTTTATAATTGTCCTAAATCTAAATGTATATTTAGATAATGTTTTATTGATTGTAATAGAGAGTTTTAATAGTTTCATGTATTGTCTCTATAATCCACAACATCATTCTACCCCTTTAAATTTGAAAACAATAAAGAGAGAAAAAAAAGTATGTTTAAATTAAGTAAATAATATAGCTTACCCAGATGGCGTTAGCCAATGTGAAATGTGCTCATTATTAAGAATAAACAGGTGTGTAAGAATTAACCACCACACAGGTGCTATATAAGGGTTTGAATGTTAGTATACTATAGCATGACTAAGGATCAGATGGATCTGAAAAGTTGCTGCTTTTTGTCTTCTATGTCACTGTAAAATAAAGGAAACACTTTGATGAACTGTGGGTGCTGACGTCTTCCTTTTTGGATTTCATTATATATATATAACCTCGATGAGGTACCTGGGCTTTTCCCATTTGGCCAGATGCGGTAACTAATTCTTCCATTGCTGCTTTTTATCTTAGTTGAGAGCTTGTGAGTGAGTGCTGGACTTTTTCTGTGTGTTTATATTAAAAAATATTATTTTTTTTAATTTTCCTTGTTTGGGCCTTGCACCCAGGCCTGACTGGGGTTAACTGCCTGTGACTCTGGTGACAGCGCAGCTTCCTGAGAGTGCTGGTTTGCACCCAGGGCTGTGCATGTTGCAGGGTCATAGGATGTGTACCTGGTTCGGCCTGAGAGTGCTGACCCCACCCATGTTTTGTATATGTTTGGGAAATTACATAAGCCTGTGCACCCTCCATTTTTTCACAGTTGATTTTTTTCACAGTTGCTTGATTGTGAGCCTGCATTGTGTGGCTGTTTAGGGACCCAGGTTTATTTGGAAGAAACCTTGACAAGGTACCTGGGCTTTTCCCATTTGGTCAGATGCGGTAACTAATTCTTCCATTGCTGCTTTTTATCTTAGTTGAGAGCTTGTGAGTGAGTGCTGGACTTTTTCTGTGTGTTTATATTAAAAAATATTATTTTTTGTAATTTTCCTTGTTTGGGCCTTGAACCCAGGCCTGACTGGGGTTAACTGTCTGTGACTCTGGTGACAGTGCAGCTTCCTGAGAGTGCTGGTTTGCACCCAGGGCTGTGCATGTTGCAGGGTCATATGATGTGTACCTGGTTCGGCCTGAGAGTGCTGACCCCACCCATGTTTTGTATATATAGATAGATAGATAGATAGATAGATAGATAGATAGAAGTGTCATATATAGATAGTTAATTACTATGAAAAGTATATGTATATGTAAACATTAATCTGTATCAAAATTGCATCTAAAATATATGAACAGATGTTTATAGAAGTGTCATACATAGTTAATAATTACTATCAAGAGTATATATAAATGTAAACATTAATCTGTATCAAAATTGCACCCAAAGTATATGAACTAATTGCTTGCTGGTAGTCAAAGGGTTAAACTAGTAATGATTTTAAAGGGGCAGAGGTAAGCCCTATAAAAACACCTCCCATACATCAAGGGAGTATGTCTATGATTACTGCCGCAGAGGCTGAAACATGTAAGACTGTGTGCTAATTCTTTTAACCTTTGGAGCTCTGTTACTATATTATACTTTTTAAATTTTGGAAATAAAAACCTTCTTTTAACGAATCGGAGACGCCTGGATTCATCTTTCTCTTTTTGAATATATATATATATATATATATATATATATATAAAGGGGGCAGTCCCTGGGAGCGGCGAGATGTCTTCTGTTGAAAGTTTGCTGGAAAGGGACACTTTGCACCATGGAACAAAGTTAGCAGTGAGCAGGGGATGCAATTTAAAAATTACATTCTGAGGCCAATATAAATTACATTACGCTGCTTTCTGCATATAGCATCTCACAATCGCCAATATTTTTATATGCATGTGTCTGTCTATTAGTGTTATAAGTATTTTCAGTGTTTTGAGAAAGCTCGCCACTTTGTAGTTGGTGAAAAAAAACTATGAGATCTGTAGTGCCAAACTTTTTACAGAATTATGCTGGGATTAGAGAGACAATTTTATATATGTACATAAAACACCCATGTCCAGCCCATTTTACACATTTCCATTTCCTTTTTGGATTTCATTCTAATAAGTTTGAGGTGTGCAGGACCCTCTGACGTGCATGCATCCCATACGAAACCACTTTTATAAACGTTGTACCTGTGCTGGATCCCCCATTTTCTATTATATATATATATATATATATATATATATATATATATATATAACAAACCTTGTCTGTAGACATCCACACGGATACAGCACTCTCCAGACTTTTCAAGATGCAATGTGCTGTAATGTGATGTTTTGGGGAAACACACACTCCCCTTCTTCAGACAGGAGAGTTTGTGTTTCCCTGAAACATCACATTAAAGCAAATTGCATCTTGAAAAGTCTGGAGAGTAATGTATCCTTGTGGATGTCTACATTCATGGTTTGTTTTCTTGTTTTCTCATTTATGGCACCCCAGCGATTCAACTTTGAATCATAAAGTGAGAGTTCCATCTTTATTGATATATATATATATATATATATATATATATATATATACTCCAACACAGCTAAAACATAAGACTTTATTAAACATGATGAAAACAAAGTCAACAGATATCTATAAAGAACACACAATACAGCAGCTGCACTGCCTCAATTAGGACATAACTAAGGTCAGTTTAACCCAAAACATAGTCTGTATGTTTGGTATATATTGATGTAATTTGTTTTTGTATGCTGTTATATAATAAATATATTTGATGGTTACCTCCATAATTATAGAACAAACAGTGCACAATGAACATAAGCATAATCATCTAATAATGCCAAATATTTATTTAAATTATAACAATGTATTTTGTCAGATGACATAAAAATCCCCATACAGCATAAAGTATCAGACTTAATTCTATAAAGTCTCCAGAATGTAGTGAAATCATCTTAAAGACCTCACAGGGGCTGAATTCACTGAATTATCTAACAAAAGGGGAAGAACCTGGAAGTCCAATAAAGATAAGTTCTGTTTTTCTTTTTAGAATAGGGTTGTTATGTTTTTGTTTTTTTTAGGGAGGCAGTAAAAGAGCATTAGGGCACCTCTCTACCAAATGCCCTTCTAAGGGCAATGCCCTATCAAATGCCCTTTTCAGGGCAATTTTTAGAGTAGGGTTTTAGATGCTTTAGTAGCTTTTTTGTGGGGCGGGGGGGTTATTTGTATTTTAGAATGGGATAAAAAAAAATTCTGTGTAAAAAAGCGCTGTCACTTTAGGGCAATGCCCTACTAAAGCTTTAGTTTTAGAATAGGCATAACTATAACTGTGTTATTTTTGGTAATTTGTTTTTTCTGTAATGGTAGGTTTTTATTTCCTGTAATCTTAGTTTTTTTATGTAATAGTTTTTTATGTAATGTTCTTGTTGGTTTTTTTTTGGTAACTTAGGTTTTTTTATTAGGAATGTTAGGGGGTTAGCTGGTTAGGGGATTTAGAGGTTAGTGTGTACTTTGCGATGTTGAAAGTTGGAAGTTGGGGCAGTTTAAAAGTTAATAGTGTAGAGGGGTACTTTGCGATGAGGGTGTGTGGCGATTTAGGGTTTAATAGTGTAGAGAGATACTTTGCGATGAGGGTGTGTGGCAATTTAGGATTTAATAGTATAGAGGGGTACTTTGCGATGAGGGTGTGTGGCGATTTAGGATTTAATAGTGTAGAGGGGTACTTTGCGATGTGGAGGGCGTGGCGGTTTAGTGTTAATAGTGTAGAGCAGTACTTTGTGATGTTGGGTTGTGGAGGTTTAGGGTTTAATAGTGTAGTGGGTACTTTGCGATGTTGGGGTGTGGTGGTATAGGGGTTATTAGATTAGGGGACTTATGGCAATTAGGGTTAGCGCGTAAGTATGGGTGTTATTTTTTCTCCTTTTCTCGCACCACTGAAGTCTATGAGGGAGTACGTCAATGCGGTCGTGATATTCTAACTTTGGCTTTTTGTGTGGGTCGGGTTAGCGTACATGCAAAAAAAATGTACTTTCAACTTGTAACAACTGGTATCAGACATGAGCAAAGAGCTGAAGTCAAACTTATCTTTTAAAATGTGTTTTAACTAGTTCTGTAAATCATTAAACTGATAAGTGACAAGGTTCTTGATGTTGTAACTCACAATCATTCAAAGATTTTTTGGAAATTATGTTTCCAGTATAAACCTGTGCAAATGTTAACAGTTGCAAAGAAACAAAACAGATTGTCAAATGGTTAAATCCTGTTTATTACAACGTGATTGTCAAGAGAATATAATAAACCAGACAAACTGCTAGCTCACAGTCTTAAAAAAAAGAAGAACCATAAATCTTTTATTCAAACTATTAAAGCCCCAGACAATAATAATAAAAAAGAAGTCTATATAGATGGTAAAAAAAATTCCTCTTTATAAAATATTAAACCAGCTTCCTCTAACTTTGATACTCTAGACTTTAATCTTCTCGTTTATTATCATCAAATTAAAGCTCCTATGCTATCAGACAAAGACAGATGTTTTGTAGATGCCCTTTTCTCAGTCTCAGAAGTTTTAAGTGTCAAAACACCAGGCCCGGTGTAAAAAACAGCAAACCGATTTCCTGTCCGAGCATTCGTCTTCTCAGTGTTAGGTTATTTAGAATGTAACAAGTTGGAATCAATGGCTGAGAGGCCCAGCTCACCACAAGCCCTTACTGATGCACTGAATGTTAACACAGTTTTGAAACAGTGGCCAGGGGTAAGAGAGAAATGAGCCTTAACTTAGCAGCTGAACTCTCTTTATTACATCAATCAACTCCTACAAAACAAACAACAATTAAGTACTAGAAAGTAACTGTAAGCTTATAATATCAAATATCAAAGAAATATAAGTTTGGTCTCACTATCCAGACATATATAAACTTGCATGAGTACAGGGATAAGCAGCACAAAACCATTAAAAAATGCAGTGTCCACAAACAAACACAAGTCATAAACCAAGTCAGTCCAAACAAAGTATTAAACAGAAGTGTAGTCACAGGAAGCAGAAGTCAAACCAGAATATCAAAATGGTAAAGTGCTAGGGTAAGAGGTAGTAACTCAATACACATGCCACCAAATGATACAAACACAGAGCTTATAAATAATAATGCAATTAAAGCCTAATTGATCTTCTAGGCCTCTTTAAAGGTACAGTACACCTAACTGCTCCAAGGACAAACATCACTCTTTTATACATACACTTTTCATGACACCCAGATAGTTTTACTAATTAATATTACCCTAGTTTTAGCCCCACAATTTGCTTGGTTATTTAATTAAATAGGCACACATTCCCAATACCCTAAAACTATGTTGGAAACCCTTATTGTGGTCATTCCAAAACCATGGAAGTTGCCTTTATACTCCCAAAATGAATGTCCTATATCTTTAACGTTGATATTAAAATATTTGCAAAAATGATAACTGCCTGCATTAGTATAGTTTTACTGACTTTAACTCATACTAATAAATCCCAGATAGGTAAACTCATGAAAAAATAGCTATACAACTGACACGTGCTTAATTCACGTCTTCTGACAAAATACTTTTTATCTCTGTTTATGTAGAGAAAGCTTTTGACAACGTGGAATATTCCTTTTTGGCAGTCACTCTATCTCACTTTTTGTCTTTTCCTTCTATTTTATTAAAAATATTTGCTATTTATCCCCAACCCTCTGCTTTGATTAAAGTTAATGATAACAGGGAATTTAGATATGTAGTAATTATAGCCTGAAGCACCCCTCTGAGGAAGACAATAATAAAAAACGGGATTGTGGCTTTTTCTTTTTAAGTATTAGCATTTTGCTGTAATAATTAGATCATTTGTATGTGTTAAAAGGGAAATCAATGGTACAAAATAAGATTGGAAATCGTAGTAATAAGTGGGCAATAATCAATTAAGTTTATGAAATAAAAGTTACTGCACTGTTAAAAAGGCAATAGGGATATTAAAATATAAAATGGAAATATTTAAGCCTGGAATATGATACAACCAAATGAAACATAATATTAGTTGCTAAAAAAATACAATATCTAAATTATTATAAAGAAAGTCAGAAATGATTGCATGAGCATGTTTGTGCGAATTCACCCCCTGCTCTCTACAAACAATCTCATGAGAGCAGGTGGTGTCAAACATCTTGATTGGCTGTATCAGTCTAGGGTGATATTAATTCACTAGAGAACCAGTGCTAAACATTACATTTTGTTTGGATTGATTTTAATTTACTACCTCTGACGTTGCAGAAGTCTACAAAGCTGTCTTGATATATGGAGCCCAATAAGTTAAATTGTTTTAAAAATCCATTACAACTATAAATTGGCACTTTATGGAATAATATTGGCATCTATTTAATATGAATAATAAAAATGAATTATAACATATGTGATGTGCAACACTAAACATTTAGTTTTGTTTTGTTTTCATTAGTTAAATAAATAATTTTGCTTCTGCAAATTAGTTTAGTTAAGTTTAAAAAAAAAATGTTGTGGCAAATTAGTTATGTTAAGTTAAATAGTTTTTTCGGATCCGTTCGTTTTTTCGGATCCATTCTTTATTAATATGCATTATTCTATTCTGAAGTTCAGAATAGAATAATGCATATGAATAAAGAATAAATCTGAAAGAACGAAAGGATCCGAAAAACGATTTATTTTAAAATAAATATGCCGGCGATTGCTGAAACAAAACCGCCGCTGCCACCCACTTTGCCGACACTAAATGAAGCTATTAACCCCTAAACTGCCACCCCCACATTGCCGATTCTAAATAAACCTATTAACCCCTAAACCACAGTTCCCCGACATCACAAACACTAACTAAACCTATTAACCCCTAAACCACCGGCCCCCACTTTGCAACAACCTAAATTAAACTATTAACCCCTAAACCTAACACCCCCTAACTTTAACATAATTAAAATAGACCTAAAGTAAAGTTGAAATTATTAACTAACTACCTATTTAAAAACTTACCTGTGAAATAAAAATAAAACCTAAGCTAGCTACAATATAAGATACAAACAATATACAGAAGTGTCAGATGGATTAAAACACAATATTGGAAAAAACACAATATTCTGTAACAAATGAACTAAGAACTGATACTCTCCTTTAGTTTAGACCGCAGCCTTCTTGCAGTCTCTCCTCTGTGACTATATAGAGATAAGTTAGTGGTGATAGATGGCACAGGTCTATTAGATGATTTTTCTCTAGTAAATGAAGAGAAAAGGGCTTGAAGTGTATAAAAAGCCAATTAATATTGGTGCAGTACACTCACTCCATAAGTTGTATATGATCAGCTACACTGGAATATAACATCAGGTGGCAAGAGTCCACAGGATTCTAGTGCCAAATGCCAAACTTCCGAAAGTATCCAAATACTAGACTGGGAATGAATAGAAACCCAAGTGATAAAGATATCCAATGTAAAATGGAAAGAAATGTAGTAACTTACTCCATAGAAAGGAGAATCCGGCCCGGCACAGCAAAGAAAGATATTAACAATCTTTCAACTTTAGGTAAAAGAAGGTTTTATTTGCTCAACGCGTTTCAACGTGTTACACGTCTTTATCAAGAGCACAAATAAAAACAAGTAAAAACAAATGAGTAGAAAAAATCTGTTTCTACTCATTTGTTTTTACTTGTTTTAATTTGTGCTCTTGATAAAGACGTGTAACACGTTGAAATGCGTTGAGCAAATAAAACCTTCTTTTACCTAAAGTTGAAAGATTGTTAATATCTTTATTTGCTGTGCCGGGCCGGATTCTACTTTCTATGGAGTAAGTTACTACATTTTTTTCCATTTTACATTGGATATCTTTGTCACTTGGGTTTCTATTTATTCCCAGTCTAGTATTTGGATACTTTTTGGAAGTTTGGCATTTGGCACTAGAATCCTGTAGACTCTTGCCACCTGATGTTATATTCCAGTGTAGCTGATCATATACAACTTATGGAGTGAGTATACTGCACCAATATTAATTGGCTTTTTATACACTTCAAGCCCTTTTCTCTTCATTTACTAGAGAAAAATCATCAAATAGGCCTGCACCATCTATCACCACTACCTTAGCTAGAATATAACTATTTACTAACTACCTAGTTAAAATAAATACAAACTTACCTGTGAAATAAAAATTAAACCTAAGTTTACACTAATTAAACCGAACATTACTAAAAATAAAAAACTTAAGATTACTAAAAAATCAAAACTACAATTACAAAAAATAATAAACACTAAAATTACAAAAAAAAACAAAAACTATCCAATAGGAATGAGAGCTGCTTAAATCCTATTGGCTGTTTAAATCAGCCAATAGGATTTAAGCAGCTCTCATTCCTATTGGTTGATTTTAAATTTTCAGCCAATAGGAATGCAATGGTACCCCTATATAAAAGGGGTACCTTGCATTAAATCCTCAGTGTGCGGCAGACAATTGCATGAAGAAGACCTCCACGTCGGACTGATGGACCTCCACCTGGACCTCTGCTTCCGCGCATTGACCGCTCTGCCTCCGCAGGGATGAAGAAGATGCCGGTCCCGCGATGGATACAGATGGAGCCACCTGGATGAAGATGCTTCTCCGATGTGATGACGATCTTTCGCTGGACTTCAGCAACTGTGAGTACCGATTATGGGGTTAGTGTTAGGTATTTTTTTTTATTTTTGTGTCTTTTTTTTAAGGACTTTTTTATTTTAATGGGCCGAAAAAGAGCTGAATGCCCATACAAATGTCCTTTTTAGGGCAATGGGTAGATTAGTTTTTTTTTAGTTAGGTTTTTTTTTTTATTTGGTGGGTTTGGGGGGTGGGGATTTGTAATGTTAGGGGGTGTTTGTTTTTATTTGTTTGAAAAAGAGCTGTTAACTTTAGGGTAATGCCCTACAAAATGCCCTTTTAAGGGCCCTTGGTAGTTTATTATAGGGGTTTTTTTTTGGGGGGGGTATTTTTTTAAAAAAACGGGGTATTAGAATAGGAATAATTTTTATTAGTTTTGATAATTTGTTTGTTATTTTGTGTAATGTATTTTTTTGTTTTGGGGTGGGAAGCCCAGAAAAAGGGCAATTGGTAGATTAGGTTTTACTTTATTTTTATTTTGTGGGTTTGGGGGTGGGGGTTTAATATATTGTAAGGGGGTGTTTGTTTTGTAGCAAAAGAGCTGTTAACTTTAGGGCAATGCCCTACAAAAGGCCCTTTTAAGGGCCCTTGGTAGTTTAGTATAGATTAGGTATTTTTTTATTTTGGGGTGTTTTTATTTTAAAGGGTAAAAATAGGAGCATTTTTTATTGCTTTGTATAATTTCGTTAGTTAATTTTTAATGGTAGGTTTTTTATTTTTTGTAATTTTAGTGATTTTTATTTTTTGTAAAGTTAGGTTTTAGTATAAGGCAGGTTAGGTTCTATTTCACAGGTAAGTTTGTATTTATTTTAACTAGGTAGTTGGTAAATAGTTAATAACTTATTACTAACTAGTCTACCTAGTTAAAATAAATACAAACTTACCTTTGAATTAAAAATAAAACCTAAGCTAACTACAATATAACTATTAGTTATATTTTAGCTAGCTTAGGTTTTGTTTCACAGGTAAGTATGTATTTAATTTTGTTAAAGTTAGGGGGTGTTAGGTTTAGGGTTAGGGTTATTTATTTTTTGTAAAGTTAGGTTTTAGTATAAGGCAGGTTAGGTTCTATTTCACAGGTAAGTTTGTATTTATTTTAACTAGGTAGTTGGTAAATAGTTAATAACTATTTACTAACTAGTCTACCTAGTTAAAATAAATACAAACTTACCTTTGAATTAAAAATAAAACCTAAGCTAACTACAATATAACTATTAGTTATCTTGTAGCTAGCTTAGGTTTTATTTCATATGTAAGTATGCATTTAGTTTTAAATAGGTTTTATTTAGTTAATAATTGTAACTTTAGTTTAGCTCTATTTTAATAGGTAGTTAGTTAATAATTGTAACTTTAATTTAGGTCTATTTTAATTATGATAAAGTTAAGGGTGTTAGGTTTATGGGTTAATAGTTTAATTTAGGTTGTTGCAATGTGGGGGCCGGCGGTTTAGGGGTTAATAGGTTTAGTTAGTGTTGGCGATGTTTGGGAATTGCGGTTTAGGGGTTAATAGGATCAAATCAGTCAATAGGATATTAGCAGCTCTAATTCCTATTGGAAGATTCAAATTTTTCAGCCAATAGGAATGCAAGGGACGCCATTTTGAAACGGCTCCCTTGCATTGCAGATTCAGTGTACGGCAGTGACCTTATGAAGAGGATGCTCTGCGCCGGATTGTAACTTTAGTTTAGCTCTATTTTAATAGGTAGTTAGTAGTGATGTTGCGAATAGTTCACCGGCGAATAGTTCCCGGCAAACATAGCATGTTCACATTCGCCGCGGACGGCAAACATATGTGATGTACGGTCCGCCCCCTATTCCTCATCATTGAGTAAACTTTGACCCTGTACCTCACAGTCAGAAGACCCTCCCACCTCCTGGACAGCATCCATTTTAGATTAATTCGGAAGCTGCATTCTTAGTGAGAGGAGGGACAGATTAGCTGCTGCTGATTTAATAGGGAAATAGATAGCTAGGCTAGTGTATTCAGTGTCCACTGCAGTCCTGAAGGACACATCTGATCTCTGCTGTAAGGACAGCACCCCAAAAAGCCCTTTTTAGGGCTAGAACATCAGTCTGCTTTTTTTTTCCCTGTGTAATCTAATTGTAGTTGCCTGCCAGAGTGTGTGTCAGGCTAACAGCGAATACTGTGCCCACTTGCCCAGTGCCACCACTCATATCTGGTGTAACAGTAGTGTACATTTAAAAAACAACAACACTTTTTTGACTGCGAAATAATAGCAGACAGCTGCCAGTACCCAAGATGGCCGCCAATAAGGCAGATGGGGAGGGTTAGAGAGCTGTTTTGGGGGGGATCAGGGAGGTTGGGGGCTAAGGGGGGATGCTACACCACAGCATATGTAAATATGCTAAAAAAATTAAAACATTTTTAAAAACCTTTTATTTTAGTACTGGCAGACTTTCTGCTAGTACTTAAGATGGCGGGGACAATTGTGGGGTGGGGGAGGGAAGGGAGCTGTTTGGGAGGGATCAGGGGTCTGATGTGTCAGGTGGGAGGCTGATCTCTACACTAAAGCTAAAATTAACCCTGCAAGCTCCCTACAAACTACCTAATTAACCCCTTCACTGCTAGCCATAATACACGTGTGATGCGCAGCAGCATTTAGCGGCCTTCTAATTACCAGAAAGCAACGCCAAAGTCATATATGTCTGCTATTTCTGAACAAAGGGGATCCCAGAGAAGCATTTACAACCATTTGTGCCATAATTGCACAAGCTGTTTGTAAATAATTTCAGTGAGAAACCTAAAATTGCGAAATAATTTAATTTTTTTTTTTTTAATTTGATCGCATTTGGCAGTGAAATGGTGGCATGAAATATACCAAAATGGGCCTAGATCAATACTTTGGGTTGTCTACTACACTACACTTAAGCTAAAATTAACTCTACAAGCTGCCTGCATGCTCCCTAATTAACCCCTTCACTGCTGGGCATAAAACACATGTGGTGCGCAGTGGCATTTAGCAGCCTTCTAATTACCAAAAAGCAACGCCAAAGCCATATAAGTCTGCTATAATGGCATATCTGGCACACAGTGTTGGGGCAAGGGTCCATCTGACCACTGATACCTGGTCTGCAAAGCATGGTCAGGGCAGGTATATCACCTACACTGCGCACTGTGAAGCGGGTGTAACCCTTACACTACCTGATCGATACAACATCATACCTGATGTTTTAAAGCACGTTATTCCAAACAATTTAGGAATGTTAGGTGATTTATGCCCTTTATGGATTAAAACCAGACTCTGCATCAACTATGTAAATTTCCATGGGAGTTTTGCCATGGATCCCCCTCCGGCATGCCACAGTCCAGGTGTTAGTCCCCTTGAAACAACTTTTCCATCACTATTGTGGCCAGAAAGAGTCCCTGTGGGTTTTTAAAATTCGCCTGCCTATTGAAGTCTATGGCGGTTTGCCCGGTTCGCGAACTTTTGCGGAAGTTCGCGTTCGCCGTTCGTGAGCCAAAATTTTTATGTTCGCGACATCACTAGTAGTTAGTTAATAATTGTAACTTTAATTTAGGTCTATTTTAATAATGATAAAGTTAAGGGGTGTTAGGTTTAGGGGTTAATAGTTTAATTTAGGTTGTTGCAATGTGGGGGCGGGCGGTTTAGGGGTTAATAGGTTTAGTTAGTGTTGGCGATGTTTGGGAATTGCGGTTTAGGGGTTAATAGGTTCAAATCAGTCAATAGGATATTAGCAGCTCTAATTCCTATTGGAAGATTCAAAATTTTCAGCGAATAGGAATGCGAGGGACACCATTTTGAAACTCTCCCTTGCATTGCAGATTCAGAGTACGGCAGTGACCGTATGAAGAGGATGCTCCGCGCCGGATGTCTTCAGGATGGATAGGATGGATCAGGATGGATAGGTTTTTTTTATTTTTTTGTAATTTTAGTGTTTTATATTTTTTGTAAAGTTAGGTTTTATTGTAAGGCAGGTTAGGTTTTATTTCACAGGTAAGTTTGTATTTATTTTAACTAGGTAGTTAGTAAATAGTTAATAACTATTTACTAACTAGTCTACCTAGTTAAAATAAATACAAACTTACCTGTGAAATAAAAATAAAACCAAAGCTAACTACAATATAACTATTAGTTATATTTTAGCTAGCTTAGGTTTTATTTCACAGGTAAGTATGTATTTAATTTTGTTAAAGTTAGGGGGTGTTAGGTTTACGGTTAGGGTTATTGTTAAAGTTAGGGTTACGTTTAGGGGTTATATATAGTTTAATTTTGTTGCGGTTGTTGCGATGTGGAGGGCTGGTGGTTTAGGGGTTAATAGGTTTATTTAGTGGTAGTGATGTATGAGGCCGGAGGTTTAGGGGTTAATACCTTTAATTAGTGGCGGCGATGTCGGGGTGTGGCAGAATAGGGGTTAATAACTTTAATATAGTGGTGGCAATGTTGGGGTGTGGCGGAATAGGGGTTAATAACTTTAATATAGTGGCGGCGATATCGGGAGCAGAAGATTAGGGGTTAATAACATTATGTAGGTGGTGACGATGTCGGGGGCAGCAGATTAGGGGTGTTTAGACTCAGGGTTTATGTTAGGGTGTTATGTTTAAACGTTATTTTTTTCCCCATAGACATCAATGGGGCTGCGTTACGGAGATTTTTTTTCTGAACCGCTCTCCACATTAATGTCTATGGGGAAACATAGAAACATAGAAACATAGATATTGACGGCAGATAAGAGCCATAGGCCCAGCAAGTCTGCCCGACCTTACCAGTACAGTATAAACTTATCTAGTTCGTAGGATAGCCCTATGCTTGTCCCATGCATTTTTAAAGTCCCCCACAGTGTTTGTTGCTACTACCTCTTGAGGAAGTTTATTCCATAAATCAATCACTCTTTCTGTGAAGAAGTGCTTCCTCAAATTACTCCTGAATCTACTACCATTTAGCTTGAGCTCATGACCCCTTGTTCTTGAATTTTCCATTTTATGTAAAATACCCACAGCCTCAGTTTTACTACAGATTGATGATCACTTGATCCTAAGTTCTCACCTACAGACACATCTGAAACTGTATCACTGTTTGTAAGTATTAGATCTAATATAGCTTCCTTACGAGTTGGTTCCTTGACTAATTGTTCAAGTGATTCCCCTAGCAGAGATTCAAGAATATACCTGCTTCTAGCCGATCTAGCAGAAGGAATCTTCCAGTCTATATCTGGCAAATTAAAGTCCCCCAGTACTATAACCTTACCCTTCATGGTCATTTTGGTTATTTCATCTAATAACAGATTGTCCAGTTTTTCATCCTGCAATGGAGGCCTATATACAACCCCTATTCTAAAAACATTTTTATCTCCAATTTCCAAAGTCACCCAAATACTTTCCACCTCATCATTCCTACAATTTCAGTAACCTTTATATTTTCATTTACCTACAAAGCAACTCCTCCACCTTTCTTTCCTACTCTGTTCTTTTTAAATAACCTGTATCCAGGTATGACTATGTCCCAGTCATGCAAATCATTGTACCATGTTTCTGTTATAGCTACTAAATCCAAGTTGTCCCTAGTCATTATTGAAATGAGTTCAGGTAATTTATTTCCTAAGCTGCGAGCATTTGTGCTTATGGCACGAATAATTTTTCTACTAGAATTTCTAGAATTGTTACTTGGACTAACAGTTTTGGCATGCTGTGGGGGGCAGGTGGATATATTAATGCTACCCCCCTTTATTAGTTTAAATGATTTCTAATAAAGTATTTGAACTCCTCTCCCAGATACTCTGTTCCTTTAGCATCCAAATGCAAGCCATCTCTCCTAAATAACCTAGTATCTTTCCAAACAGAGCTATAATGGCCAATACAACCAAATCCTTGTTCCCTGCACCACTTATCTAACCAAGAATTAAATGTTGTTATCCGCTCCATCTTTCCTGCTTCCTGGTCATACACAGGTAAAATAGCAGAAAATGATAGAGTTGATGCCACAGTCTCTAAATGATTACCTAGGTCACAAAACTCTTTCTGAACAGCAGCAACATGATTACTAGCCAGATCATTTGTTCCTAAATGAACAATCACATCTAACTCACTTCCCTTTCCTGCTGCCTTAACAATTCTCAAAATACGATTCTTATCCCTGTGAGCAGTAGCTCCTGGAAGACATCTAACCTCCCTTGTTTCTCCTTTACTTTCACCTAAATACACATTCCTCAAAATAGAGTCACCCACTAACAGTCTTTTTCTCAAAAACACATCTGCAGTTCTTTCCTGTGTTATGTTACCAGGAGAATCAGGTGCCAATAGATTTAAATTCATGTTCATGTCAAAACAGTGCTTGTATTTTGTGCGGTATGGAGCTTAAAAGCATCATAGCTCAAGTTCAAGCCGGCCGTTTAAAAACTTGTAATGGCTGCACTATAGGGGGTTAAATAACGCAATAACTCGTAATCTATCTGAAAGTGATTAACCCCTAATCCACCATTCACCCACAATGCAAATATCCTAATTACAATATTAACCCCCTAAACCGCCAAACCCCCACAATGCCATATATCTAATTACACTATTAACTCTTAAACCGCCAACCCCCCACAACACTAAGAATTAATCTGATCATTAAGTCCCCTTACTTAACACCCCCTTAGTTAACCTCAATTACATAAAATAAAAAAAATACATCTTCTTAATAAATTAATTAAAAAAGTACCAAAATAAAAAAATCCTAGCTTAAAATTAAAATAAAAAACCTAACATTACATAAAAAAAACTTAAATTAAAATAAAAATCTCTAATATTACAAAAAATAAACAAATGTTTATTTTGGTACTTTTTAATTAATTTTTTATTTTATGTAATTGGGGTTAATTTAGGGGGTGTTAGATTAGGGAGCTTAGTGATTAGATTAATTCTTAGCATTGTGGGGGTTGGCGGTTTAGGGATTAATAGTGTAATTAGGTAGTTGGCATTGTGGGGGTTGGCGGTTTAGGGGTTAATAGTGTAATTAGGGAGTTGGCGTTGTGGGGGTTGGTGGTTTAGGGGTTAATAGTGTAATTAGGTAGTAGGCATTGTGGGGAGTTTGTGGTTTAGGGGTTAATATTGTAATTAGGTTATTTGCGTTGTGGGTGAATAGCGGATTAGGGGGTTAATCACTTTCACCTAGATTACTAGTTGTGCCCTAAACAGGGTGCTTAACTAACGCAAAACAATTAGCATTATTGCACTTTCCATAGTCCTGCCATTACGAGTTACTAAGAAAACTCCTTGTGCTGTGCGATATGGTGCGATAAGCTCAATACCGCACAAAAGCCAAGGGCTGAGTTTACGTGCTCGTGACGCTTTCCCCCATATACCTCAATTTGGAGAGAGTGTTAGTGATGTCCGGATGTCCTCTTCTCGGATAGGAGGAAGACTTTGGACCCTCTTCTGGACTTCTTCAGTGGATGTCTAGCCCCCGCTTGGGTTGGATGAAGATATCGGAGCCAGGACCGATCGGTGATACCCGGTGAGGTGAAGACAAGGTAGGAAGATCTTCAGGGGCTTAGTGTTAGGTTTATTTAAGGGGGGTTTGGGTTAGATTAGGGGTATGTGGGTGGTGGGTTGTAATGTTGGGGGGGGGGTATTGTATGTTTTTTTTTACAGACAAGAGAGCTGATTTTCTTGGGGCATGCCCCGCAAAGGGCCCTGTTCAGGGCTGGTAAGGTAAAAGAGCTTTTAAATTTATTAATTTAGAATAGGGTAGGGCATTTTTTTATTTTGGGGGTCTTTGTTATTTTATTAGGGGGCTTAGAGTAGGTGTAATTAGTTTGAAATTGTTGTAATATTTTTCTTATATTTGTAAATATTTTTTTATTTTTTGTAACTTAGTTCTTTTTTATTTTTTGTACTTTAGTTAGTTTATGTAATTGTAGTTATTTGTAGAAATTGTATTTAATTTATTTATTGATAGTGTAGTGTTAGGTTTTATTGTAGGTAATTGTAGGTATTTTATTTAATTAATTTATTGATAGGGTAGTGTTAGGTTTAATTATAACTTAGGTTAGGACTTATTTTACAGGTAATTTTGTTATTATTTTAACTAGGTAACTATTAAATAGTTCTTAACTATTTAATAGCTATTGTACCTAGTTAAAATAATTACAAAGTTGCCTGTAAAGTAAATATTAATCCTAAAATAGCTACAATGTAATTATAATTTATATTGTAGCTATATTAGGATGTATTTTACAGGTAAGTATTTAGCTTTAAATAGGAATAATTTATTTAATAAGAGTTAATTAATTTCGTTAGATTTAAATTATATTTAACTTAGGGGGGTGTTAGTGTTAGGGTTAGACTTAGCTTTAGGGGTTAATACATTTATTAGAATAGCGGTGAGCTCCGGTCGGCAGATTAGGGGTTAATAATTGAAGTTAGGTGTCGGCGATGTTAGGGAGGGCAGATTAGGGGTTAATACTATTTATGATAGGGTTAGTGAGGCGGATTAGGGGTTAATAACTTTATTATAGTAGCGCTCAGGTCCGGTCGGCAGATTAGGGGTTAATAAGTGTAGGCAGGTGTCAGCGACGTTGAGGGGGGCAGATTAGGGGTTAATAAATATAATATAGTGGTCGGCGGTGTTAGGGGCAGCAGATTAGGGGTACATAAGGATAACGTAGGTGGCGGCGCTTTGCGGTCGGCAGATTAGGGGTTAATTATTGTAAGTAGCTGGCGGCGGCGTTGAGGGGGGCAGCTTAGGGGTTAATAAATATAATACAGCAGATTAGGGGTACATAAGTATAACGTAGGTGGCGGTCGGCAGATTAGGGGTTAAAAAAATGTAATCGAGTTGCGGCGATGTGGGGGGACCTCAGTTTAGGGGTACATAGGTAGTTTATGGGTGTTAGTGTACTTTAGAGTACAGTAGTTAAGAGCTTTATGAACCGGCGTTAGCCCAGAAAGCTCTTAACTCCTGCTTTTTTCCTGCGGCTGGAGTTTTGTCGTTAGACCTCTAACGCTCACTTCAGAAACGACTCTAAATACCGGCGTTAGGAAGATCCCATTGAAAAGATAGGATACGCAATTGACGTAAGGGGATCTGCGGTATGGAAAAGTCGCGGCTGAAAAGTGAGCGTTAGACCCTTTCCTGACTGACTCCAAATACCGGCGGTAGCCTAAAACCAGCGTTAGGAGCCTCTAACGCTGGTTTTCACGGCTAACGCCGAACTCTAAATCTAGGCCTAAGATTACAAAAAATAATAAACAAAATTATCAAAAATAAAAACAATTACACCTAATCTAATAGCCCTATAAAAATAGAAAGCCCCCCAAAATAAAAATACTCCCCAACCTACAATAAACTACCAAAATTCAGCTCTTTTACAGTGCCCAAAGCCCTAATCTAAAAAAAACCCACCCTGTTTTGAATAGCCAATAGGATTTCAGTAGCTCTCATCCTATTGGCTGATTTGAACTTGAAGAATCAAATCAGCCAATAGGAATGCAAGGTATGCCATTTTTAAATGGGTACCTTGCATTCAACTGTGCATGGCGGTGATCGTATGAAGAGGTCGATCAGCACAGGATGCCATCGCCGATCCTGGATAGCTCCGCTCCACACTGCTGGGATAAAGATAGAAGACGCCCCCACAATCTGTCGCCGCCTGGATGAAGACTTCTCGCTGCCTGGATGAAGACTTCTCGCCGGCTGGATGGAGATGGATGTCCGGACTTCAGGAACCGTGAGTAGATATTCTAGGGTTAGTGTTAGGTTTTTTGTTTGTTTTTTTGGGGTGGGTTATTTTTTTAGATTAGGGCTTTGGGCAGTGTAAACGAGCTGAATGCCCTTTTAAGGGCTATAAAAGACTGCAATGCCCATACAAATGCCCCTTTACAGGCAATAGGTAGCTTTGGGTTTTTTTTTTTGGGGGGGGAGGGTTGGTTGGGTGGGGGATTTTACTGTTGGGGGGACTTTGTATTTTTTGTATGTAAAAGAGCTGTTTGTTTAACTTAGTTCAATGCCCTACAAAAGGCCCTTTTAAGGGCTATTGGAAGTTTATTGTAGCTTAAGGGGTGTTTTTATTTTGGTGGCTTTTTAGTTTTATAGGTCTATTAGATTAGGTGTAATTGTTTTTATTTTTGATCATTTAGTTTATTATTTTTTGTAATCTTAGAGTTTTTTATTTTTCGTAATTTGTGTTTATTATTTTTGTAATGTTTGAGTTTTTACATTTATCGTAGTATTAGGTTTTTAAAACTTGTAATTTAGGTTTTTTATTAGTAGGTTTTTTAATTTTATTTGAATAGTTATGTTAGGTTAATTTATAGTTTAATGTTAGTTTTTTTTATTTCAAGAAAGTTATATTTTTAACTTTTAATTTAAAGTTAGGGGGGTGTTAGGTTTAAGGGTTAATAGTTTAATTGAATGTTTTGCGATGTGGAGGGCTGGCGGTTTATGGGTAAATAGGTTTATTTAGTGTCGGTGATGTCAGGGAGCGGTGGATTAGGGGTTACTAAATTTATTTAGTGTTGGTGATGTGGGTGGGCAGCGGATTAGGGGTTAATAGGGTTATTTAATAGTTGCGATGTGCGTCGCGAGCAGATTAATGGTTTATAGGTGTAATATAGTATTTGCGAAGCTTTGCGAAGCTGGAGGGCAGCGGTTTAGGGATTAATAGGCAGTTTAAGGGTGTTAGTGTACTTTGTAACATTTTAGTTATGAGTTTTGTGAAACATTTTTGCTCTCTCTCTCCCCTCTCTCTTTAGCTCTCTCCACCCTCTCTTTGGCTCTCTCTCTCTCTACCCCCTCTTTTGCTCTCTCTATCCTCTTTCATTTGCTCTCTTTCCCCCTCTCTTTTGCTCTTCCTCTCCCCCTGTCTTTTGCTCCCTCTCTCCCCCTCTCTTATGCTCTCTCTCTCCTTCTCTCTTTTACTCTCTCTCTCCCCTCTCTTTTGCTCTCTCTCCCCCTCTCTTATGCTCTCTCTCCCCTCTCTTTTACTCTCTCTTCCATCTCGTTTGCGCTCTCTCCCCCTCTCCCCCCCTCTCTTTTGCGCTCTCTCTCCCCTCTCTTTTGCACTCTCCCCCCTCTCTTTTGCACTCTCCCCCCTTTCTTTTGCTCTCTCCCCCTCTCTTTCCCCCCTCTCTTTTGCACGGTCTCTCTCTCCCCTCTTTTGTGCTCTCCCCCCTCTCTTTTGCTCTCTCTGACCTCTCTTTTGCTCTCTCTCCCATCTCTTTTGCTCTCTCTCACCCATTTCTCCTCCTCTCTTTTGCTCTCTCTCTCCCTCTCTTTTGCTCTCTCTATCTCCCCTCTCTTTTGCTCTCTCTATCCCCCCTCTTTTGCTTTCTCTATCCCCCCTCTTTTGCTCTCTCTCCCCTTTATTTTGCTCTCTTTCCCACCTCTCTTTTGTTGTCTCTCTCCCCCTCTCTTTTTCTCTTTCTCTCCCCCTCTCTTTTGCTCTCTCTCTCCCTCCTCTCTTATGCTCTCACTCTCCCCTTCTCTTGTGCTTTCTCTCCCCTCTCGTTTGCTCTCTCTCTCTCCTCCTCTCTTTCCCCCCTCTCTTTTGCACACTCTCTCTCTCCCCTCTTTTGTGCTCTCCCCCCTCTCTTTTGCTCTCTCTCCACTCTCTTTTGCTCTTTCTCTCCCCTTTCTCCCCTCCCTTTTGCTGTCTCTCTCCCTCTCTTTTGCTCTCTATCCCCTCTTTTTGCTCTCTCTCCCCTCTATGTTGCTCTCTCTCCCCTCTCTTTTGTTTTCTCTCTCCCCCTATCTTTTGCTCTCTCCCCCCCCCTCTCTTTTCCTCCCTCTCTTTTGCGCTCTCTCTTCCCCTCTCTTTTGCACTCTCCCCCATCTCTTTTGCTTCCTCTCTCCCCCTCTCCTTTGCTCTCTCTTCCCTTCTCTTTTGCTGTCTCTCTCCCTCTATTTTGCTCTCTCTCCCCCCTCTCTTCCCCCTCTCTTTTGTACGCTCTCTCTCTCCCCTCTTTTGCGCTCTCCCCCTTCTCTTTTGCTCTTTCTCCCCTCTCTTTTGCTTTCTCTCCCCTCCCTTTTGCTCTCTCTCTCCCATTTCTCCTCTCTTTTGCTGTCTCTTTCCCTCTCTTTTGCTCTCTCTATCTCCACTCTCTTTTGCTCTCTCTCTCCCCCCTCTCTTTTGCTCTCTCTCTACCTCCCCTCCTTTGCTGTCTCTCTCCCCCTCTCTTTTTCTCTCTCTCTCCCCTCTCATTTGCTCTCTCTCTCCCCCTCTCTTTTGTGCTCTCTCTCTCCAATCTCTTTTGTGCTCTCCCCCTCTCTTTTGCTGTCTATCTCCCTCTCTTTTCTCTCTCTCCCCTCTCTTTTGCTCTCTCTCCCCCTCTCTTTTGCTCTCTCTTTTCCTCCCTCTCTTTTGCGCTCTCTCTTCCCCTCTCTTTTGCACTATCCCCCCTCTCTTTTTCTCCCTCTCTCTCTCTCCCTCTCTTTTGCTGTCTCTCTCCCTCTCATTTGCTCTATCTATCCCCCCTCTTTTGCTCTCTCTCCCATCTCTTTTCCTCTCTCTCTCTCCCCTCCTCTCTTTTGCTCTCTCCCCCTCTCTTTTGCTGTCTTTCTCCCACTCTTTTGCTCTCTCTATCCCCCCTCTTTTGCTCTCTCTCTCCCCTCTCTTTTGCTCTCTATTCCCCCTCTCTTTTGCTCTCTCCCCCTCTCTTTTGCTCCCTCTCTTTTGCACTCTCTCTTCCCCTCTCTTTTGCACTCTCCTCTTTTATTTTGCTCCCTCTCTCTTCCCCTCTCCTTTGCTCTCTCTCTCCCCCTCTCTTTTGATGTCTCTCTCCCTCTCTTTTTCTCTATCTATCCCCCTCTTTTGCTCACTCTATCCCCCCTATTTTGCTATCTCTATCCCCCCTCTTTTGCTCTCTCTCTCCACCCTCTCTTTTGCTCTCTCTCACCCCCCCCTCTCTTTTGCTCTCTCTATCCCCCCTCTTGTGCTCTCTCTCTCCCCTCTCTTTTGCTCTTTTCCCCACCTCTTTTTTGTTGTCTTTCTCTCCCTCTCTTTTGCTCTTTCTCTCTCCCTCTCTTTTGCTCTCTCTCCCCCTCTCTTATGCTCTCTCTCTCCCCCTCTCTTTTGCTCTCTCTCTCCCCTCTCTTTTCTCTCTCTCTCTCCCCCTCTCTTTCCCCCTCTCTTTTGTGCTCTCTCTCCTATCTCTTTTGTGCTCTCCCACTCTCTTTTGCTCTCTCTCTCCCCCTCTATTTTGCTCTCTCTCCCCTCTCTTTTGCTCTCTCTCTCCCCCTCTCTTTTGCACATTCTCTTCCCTCTTTTGTGCTCTCCCCTCTCTCTTTTGCTCTCTCTCTCCGCTCTCTTTTGTTCTCTCTATCCCCTTTCTCCCCCTCTCTTTTGCTGTCTCTCTCCATCTCTTTTGCTCTCTCTCCCCTCTCTTTTGCTCTCTCTCCCCTCTCTTTGCTATCTCTCCCCTCTCTTTTATTTTCTCTCTCCACCTCTCTTTTACTCTCTCTCTCCCCTGTCTTTTCCTCTCTCTCTTTTGCTCTCTCTCTCTTCCCCTCTCTTTTGCACTCTCCCCCCTCTTTTTTGCTCCCTCTCCCCCCTTTTTTTTGCTGTCTCTCTCCCTCTCTTTTGCTCTCTCTCTCTCTCTCTCCGCCTCTCTTTTGCTCTCTCTCTCCCCCTCTCTCTCCCCCTCTCTTTTGCTGTCTCTCTCCCATTGGTTTGCTCTCTTTATCCCCCCTCTTTTGCACTCTCTCCCCTTCTCTCTTTTGTTCTCTCTCCCCTCCTCTCTTTTGCTCTCTCTCCCCTCTCTTTTGCTCTCTCTCTCCCTCACTTTTGCTCTTTCTATCCACCCTCTTTTGCTCTCTCTACCCTCTCTTTTTCTCTCTCTATCCCCCCTTTTTTGCTCCCTCTCTCTCCCCCTCTCTTTTGCTGTCTCTCTCCCTCTCTTTTGCTTTCTCTCTCTCTCCCCCTCTCTTTTGCTCTCTCTCTACCCCTCTCTTTTGCTGTCTCTCTCCCCCTCTCTCTCCCACTCTCTTTTGCTGTAGCTCTCCCACTCTTTTGCTCTCTCCACTTCTCTCTTTTGCTCTCTCTCCCCTCCTCTCTTTTGCTCTCTCTCCCCTCTCTTTTGCTCTCTCCCTCACTTTTGCTCTCTCTATCCACCCTCTTTTGCTCCCTCTACCCCCTCTTTTGCTCTATCTCCCCTCCTCTCTTTTGCTCTCTCTCCCCTCTCTTTTGCTGTCTCTCTCCCCCTCTTTTGCTGTCTCTCTCCCTCACTTTTGCTCTCTCTATCCACCCTCTTTTGCTCTCTCTACCCCCTCTTTTGCTCTCTCTATCCCCCCTTTTTTGCTCTCTCTATCCCCCCTCTTTTGCTATCTCTATCCCCCCTCTTTTGCTCTCTCTCTCCCCCTCTCTTTTGCTCTCTCTCCCCCCCTCTCTTTTGCTTTCTCTATCCCCCTCTTTTGCTCTCTCTATCCCCCTCTTGTGCTCTCTCTCTCCCCTTTATTTTGCTCTCTTTCCCACCTCTCTTTTGCTGTCTCTCTCTCCCTCTATTTTGCTCTTTCTCTCTCCCTCTCTTTTGCACTTTCTCTCTCCCTCTCTTTTGATCTCTCTCCCCCTCTCCTATGCTCTTTCTCTCTCCCCCTCTCTTTTGCGCTCTCTCACTCTCTCCCCTCTCTTTTGCTCTCTCTCTCTTACTCCCCCTCTTTCCCCCTCTCTTTTGTGCTCTCTCTCCTACCTCTCTTTTGTGCTCTCCCCCTCTCTTTTGCTGTCTCTCTCCCCCTCTCTTTTGCTCTCTCTCTCCCTCTCTTTTGCTCTCTCTCTTACTCCCCCTCTTTCCCCCCTCTCTTTTGTGCTCTCCCTCCTCCCTCTCTTTTGTGCTCTCCCCCCTCTCTTTTGCTCTCTCTCCCCCCTCTTTTGCTCTCTGTCCCCTCTATTTTGCTCTCTCCCCTCCTCTCTTTTGGTCTCCCTCCCCTCTCTTTTGCTGTCTCTCTCCCCCTCTTTTGCTGTCTCTCTCCCTCACTTTTGCTCTCTCTATCCACCCTCTTTTGCTCTCTCTACCCCCTCTTTTGCTCTCTCTATCCCCCCTTTTTTGCTCTCTCTATCCCCCTCTTTTGCTCTCTCTCTCCACCCTCTCTTTTGCTCTCTCTCTCCCCCCCTCTATTTTGCTCTCTCTATCCCCCCTCTTTTGCTCTCTCTATCCCCTCTCTCGTGCTCTCTCTCTCCCCTTTCTTTTGCTCTCTTTCCCACCTCTCTTTTGCTGTCTCTCTTTCCCTCTATATTGCTCTTTCTCTCACCCTCTCTTTTGCTCTTCCTCTCTCCCTCTCTTTTGATCTCTCTCCCCCTCTCCTTTGCTCTTTCTCTCTCCCCCTCTCTTTTGCTCTCTCTCTCCCCTCTCTTTTGCTCTCTCTCTTACTCCCCCTCTTCCCCCCTCTCTTGTGTGCTCTCCCCCTCTCTTTTGCTCTCTCTCTCCCCCTCTCTTTTGCTCTCTCTCCTCTCTTTTTCTCTCTCCCCCTCTCTTCCTCCCTCTCCTTTGCACTCTCTCTCTCTCTGTGTCTCTCTCTCCACTCTTTTGCACTCTACCCCCTCTTTTTTGCTCTTTCTCCCCTCTCTTTTGTTCTCTCTCTTCCCTTTCTCCCCCCCATCTTTTGCTCTCTCTATCTCCCCTCTTTCTCTCTCTCTCTCCCCTTTCTTTTGCTCTCCCTCCCCCTCTCTTTTGCAGTCTCTCTACCTCTCTTTTGCTCTCTCTATCCCCCCTCTTTTGCTCTCTCTCTATCACCCTCTTTTGAGCTCTCTCACATCACATCCGCACAGCCCCACCCACCCACGCCCATGTCATACCCCACCCGCGCCATGCCCGTCCCACCTGCAATCACGTCCATCCCTGCCTGCATCACACCACCCTCACACCCGGTCGGCCCCAGATGCCAGGTCAGTCTGTTGAAGGCCAAGTGTGTTTGTCTTCATGCAGTTTCTAATGCGCATGACAGCTTTGGACAAACACACTTGGCCTTTTATATTATAGGATATCAAACTGTGGCGAATACCCACATGGCAAAATGCAAAGGGCTCCATGTACTAAGTGGCGGGCGGATAGCTTCTTAAGTCGTGAAGCTGCCCGTCTGCCTTTGCTACACACGGGCAGCGGATCTGTTGATTTGCTTGCCCGTATGTATCATTACATTGAGTATGTATCATTACATTGAGTATGTATCATTACACTGACCAATCGCACGACTGAAGGGGCTGTCAATTACCGAGAGCGAGTGAGCTCTCTGTGATTTTCCCTCGCCACCTCAATTTCAGAATTTATTATGGGTTTTTTTATGCAGAATGTTGCTGACCTGAGGGGAAAAAACAACATTTGTTTGTAATCTTGATGTGTCTCTGACTACTAAACAGTTGAAAATCTGCTTATTAGTGATCAGCAGTTAGGCATCATGATCAATTGCCTTTTAACACCGGGTTTGTAAAAACCTGTAATACCAGCGCTGCAGGTAAGTGAGCAGTGAGACAAAACTGCTCGTTAGCACCGCACAGCACATAATGAAAAACTCGTAATCTGGCCGTATGATTTTCTAGCAGTTTAAAACTGAAATATAACACACTTTTTCTACAGTTTTTTTAACTGGAGAAATAAACTAATTGCTAATCAAATAAAAAGTTCAAAAAAATCGAACAGATTGAAAGAAACAATGCGCCAATAACTTTCTACAGGAATAATGAATAGGATGACTTCCAATATAAAGTTTTTAGTTTTTTTTTTACCAATAATAATGGTGAGCAAATAAAACGTCAATTCCTGTATAATAATGGATGTGACCTCTATAAATTGGTAACCTACATACATTGAAACTAATTTCATACACCATACACATAAATTAATGTTAAGGATGTAAAATGTTTTAAATGCTATTTAATATGTGTGGAGTGGGTGTGTCTTTTTAAATGGTAACACAATGTGTATATATGAATGTTTAATAGACATTGAGGTCTTGAAAAATGCTTATTGATAAGCCAAAACATCAACATTGGATTTTAATGAAAATTTGAAATAAATCAAGAATTATTTTACTATAAGTAACATTACATGAAACATGCTAAACAAATCACAGTAAGCGACAAATTCAAATCAGAAGTGGTCTAAGTAAGTATTTTTGAATACAATAATGTATTTTAAATGACTTGCTGAGTTAAAGATGCAGAATAATTCTTTAGGAGTTTTGTAAACACACTCCCCAGGTATATAGGAATACATTAAATGATGCATGTAAAGCACAGATGAGATATTTAAACTTACCCATTGCTTTATACTAAAGATCACTGGATATTGGATTCAACTGAAAACAACTGATGTTTCTACCCCATACTGTTATTTTAAATCTAGTCTAACCCTTTGCATCAAACAAATTATCCTTTCGTTCTTGAAGAACAAAATTGTCTACAGGTGTGTCTATCCAACCAGGAGATAGTGTATATAACCTGGAGAAATTAAAGACGGTACTTAACCAATATTTATTATAAAACAATCATACTGGCCCCATAAATTAAATATATAAAAAAACACATAGAAGGACAGACAGACAAATAGATAGATAGATGATAATCATAATTTACATAAGTATTACAATTTTGCGAATTAGATGGCCAATGTATGCATTATGCAACTATATTATTTACTATCACTGTAATTATCGAATTATGTATAACCAACTTGACAATGTCCCTTTAGATAGATAGATAGATAGATAGATTGATTGATTGATAGATAGAAATAAATAGCTCATTATTCAAGATCACATCCAATAACACTAAGTTTGTGTTAATATTTTTGTAATACAAGAAAATTATTTAAAAATTTTGAAATAATCCATTTAAATGAAGCTATATTATAAAACATTCATATGTTATTCAGAAGAAAAAAAAACATTGTATAGCATTTAAATAAATAAAAAAAATCTAAATAATCATTAGTATGAAACAAATACTTCCTAACAAATTTAAAAAACATAATTAAAACTCTTTGCTTTATAATTAATACAGAATGAAAATCTAAACTATTTATTTTTTCCATTGCTGACACATTTGCCAAATAAAATTCCCAATGCCAATTTGTTTCAAATTATATTTCCTTAACTAACCTTTAAAATCAATGAACAATTTTTATCACATTTATATTTAATTAGGTTCGTCCCTTCCTAAAATGTAATTCATGGACAAGCCTATAATTATATATTTCCTTTCCCAATACAAGAGGAAGGAAACAGGCTTTACAAATAGACGTCAGTTGAACTGTTAATTTTGCTTTATAAAAGCCTTTTATAGGCAGAAAAAGACTTTGATTACTAAGCTGCAAAACTCATGTGTATCCTGTTCTTTCAATTGTCAAATTCAAGGTCAACCAGGGTAAGTATACAAGCTATGATGTCAGTTATGGCACTAGCGTATCTTGAGATGATGTTAAAAACAATGTAACATTTCCCAAAAATCAATAACACTGACTAACTATCTTTGCTTCGGGATTTATTAAAATAAGAAAATAATGACTTTAACCTTTTCATTGCTAAGACAATTCATTTTAATGTCATGTGCTTTAGCTATTTTTAGATTTTTGTCTATCTTTGCCTTTCAGAAATTAATTTCAGTGTGCCACCCAATAAAACCCACACTTTTAGAAGAAACATTATATTTGTAGATATTTAGTAGAAAGAAAATGATTGCGAACATCTTAGAATTAATTGGATTTCTGCATTTATTACTTAAAGAGATAGGAAAGTCAACATTAAACTTGTATGATTATGATAGAGCAAGTCATTTAAAGACACTTTTAAGTTCACTTTTATTTTCAAATGTGCTTTGTTTTCTTGGTATCCCTTGTTGAAAATGAGTATGCACATATCTTACACCAGTGGGAGCTAACTGCTGATTGGTGCCTGCACACTATTGTCTCTTGTGATTGGCTAACTAGATTTGATCATCTTGCTGCCAGTAGTGCAATGATGTTCCTTCAATGAAGAGAACAAAGAAAATTTGATAATTGAAGTAAATTGGAAAGTTGTTTGAAATTGTATGTTCTATCCAAATCATGAAATACAATTTTGGGTTTCCTGTCCCTTTAAAGGTATATGAACCACAAAGATTTTCTTTTGTGATTCAGACAGAGCATACCATTTTAAAAAAAAGTTTCTAATTGACTTATTTTATCAATTTTTTTCTTTGTTCCCATTGTATTCTTTGTTGAAGGGACAACTAGGTAGGCATCTGGATCACTAAATGGCAGGAAATAGTGCTGTTATCTAGTGCTTTTGAAAATGGAAAACATTCTTGCAAAACTGCAGCCATATAGTGCTCCAGACATGGGCAGGCTCATGAGCTTATGTCCCTGCTTTTCAACAAAGATACACCAAGAGAACAAATAAAAATGTATAACAGAAGCAAATTAGAAAGTTGTTTCAAATCCCTTGCTCTATCTGAAACACTAAAGAAAAATTTTGGGTTTCATATCCCTTTAAAAATATGGTAAACTTTTCTGTAACTATTTATTATTTTCAAATAAATAAAAAATATTCAAACATAAAAATATGGTAAACTCCAGTTAACCAGCACGCCTTTTTTTTTGTGTGAATAAGTCACAAAAAAGATGCATGTTCATTAGCTGGAGTTGACCGTCAAGCAGCTTTCAGGAGTCGCCTTTCTCTGAATAGATAATGAATGGAAACAGGCCAAAAGAGAAAGAGGTATTGCTAGTGGAAAGAAAATAGGAAAGGTGTAAATATAGAAGGAGTATGAACCCCCCCCCCAAAAAAAAAAAAGAAACAAGATTAATAAAGGAAAAAGGGGTGGGATTAGAATAAATAAATCTAAAACACTGAACATCCCCTCTGTGCTGAATGGTACACAAGCAGAAATAGAAGGTCACATATATTCAGATTCACAGACTAGAGGCCCAGTTTGGATCCCTTGATTTTTTTTGCGTTTGGATTCGAATACCTTGGAAACAATTTTTGGGAAACTTTTGAGATTATTTTATGTAGAACATTTTATATATTTTTCGAGTGATTTTAATATTGTGCATGCTTAACATTGTGTAAACTTTCTATGTGACTCCAAATTATTATAGAATGAGATTTCAATAAAGATATATGCTTGTATATATTTTATTTATTTAATGTTCCATAATGACAGATTCTGCTTTTCTCAGAAAGGAGCTGTTGATGTGAAAAATGCCCTGTTCAGATTTATTAAGAGAATACTTTAGAATAAGCAGTTGATATATGCAAAATATTATGCTTGTGCTTGGAGTATTTTTACATTTTGTAATACAAGTTATAAAGAGCATTCTTTCCCTTTACGTCATGCAAAGTTGAGCACCTTAATGCCATTTTTCGGCATGCTGAAAGAGATTAATGAATGATTGGATGAATTGGTTATTTAATTAATAATTAATTAAGTAATTTAGACTAGGTTGAATAGAACTAATAAAACTGCAGTGGTATTTTTCTACTGACATTTAGCAGTTGTCCAGGAGAAAATCATTTAGAATACCAAAGTATGAGAACATATATATATATATATATAAGCAATGAAAGTAAGGTAAAGGGACTGCAGAGGAATATGTATATGTTAAGCCACCATGTGGATATCACAAAATGTGCAAAAACCCCTCAAGCAATTTGTACAGAGATAACGTTCATCAAAGCAAAATTGTGAGTTTCATCTAAGGCAACTGCGGATGTATCACCCTTATGCATGCGATGCAGCAGTGTAGCAGGATATCTATGGTAATCCCCGAACATCTTATAGCTGTGTAACTCACCGCTCTTGCTTGTAGTCACGAACTTTCAACTTATGTTGGGAAATCCTGTTGTGTGCTTCGTTGTCCACGGCGTCTAGAGCAGCCCTGATGCCACAATCCAGCCGGTTCCGGTCATGTGATGAGCATCGGGCGTCACAGCCAATGGGATCCGTTTGCCTACCAGGAGGCTTGCCGAAATCAACGTAGGAGGGGATGCACAGTGTAGAGAGGTGAAGGGGGAGTGGAATAGAGGCACGCTCCTGAAGCAGCCCAGAGTGCTGGAAATGTATAGCCAAAAACAAAAAAT
Organism: Bombina bombina; assembly: GCF_027579735.1. Lineage (NCBI taxonomy): Eukaryota > Metazoa > Chordata > Amphibia > Anura > Bombinatoridae > Bombina > Bombina bombina. Next base: position 130,306,577 of record NC_069501.1, read on the forward strand.
GATATCCATGCTGCAAAATTAAAACAAAGTCTTTATTGAATTCCACTTGGGATAAAAAATGAAACAGGGGGATCCAGCATAACAGTGTAACCAAAAAAGCTCCGCTAACATGTTTCGGTGAAAACCGTAATCATAGCTAATTGGAAACTGGTGTGCTGGCTTTTTAAAAGACAGAAACAACACTTATTGGACAATGATAAAACCAATAGAATGGTTACACTTGTAAATTTAGACAATGAATGAAATGAAAAACAAACACTCCCTGTCATCTCAGTTAACTTACTCACATGCCACACCAAAAAAGGTAATCAATTAGGTGAAGGTTGTGAGAAAAAACAATAGAAAGGGGAAGCAATAAAAGTGGGAACATATGTGAAATATTAAATGTTAGATACTACACCTAAAATGTATGGCAATGTTGCAGAGAACAAATGTTGGTGACAGCGAGTGCTCCCAGTGATGGAATTGAAGTTTAAACACACACCTAACTCCAGGATCATGCCAGCATATAAAGAAGTATATATGAATGTATGAACAAAAATATGTAAACAAAAATATGAATACAAAAACATATATATATATAGTAAATATATGTATACATATATACAAACTTATCTGGTATGTGGCAAGTGGGAGGTATATCAAAATAGGGACTGTTGTAGTGCCTAAATGCCCTAATCACAAACATTATAGATATTTTCCACATTATACTTAGCATTCAATTCCCTACCATGTTAAAGTAACAGGTGTATATCAATACAAAAGGGTAACAGTGACCCGTATGTATAAGGGGTTAATTTAGTTGATAGTGCAACTATAATAGCCAAAAAATACTAAGGGAAATAACAATGAATGGTATCCATAAATAGAATGGGAAATATAATGTACAAACATATAAAATTGAAAAAATTAAAAAAATCTAAAAGTACGCTAGGAGTAGGTGTGGATAGCAATATGCCTGCACCATCCTCAATAGACAAAGGGTAATTCTGCATAAACAGTCTGTTCACTGATGGATACTGACCTACCAGGCGAGTACAGACAACAAAACCACTAATTGGAATGTATACATGTGTACATAATTATAGGTAAATGTAAAATTATTATTATTTTTTTTTTTATGGTAAATTCTTTCTTAAATTTTGTTTAAGGATTGTTGATTTTCAGATTTCAAGCTATAAAATTATATCCTTTAAAAAATTTAAATATCAAATTTGAGATATTAGATGTTGAATAATAATCCCAAATATGGAGCAAAAGTTTGAGGAAAAGGAAAGAGAGAATATATGTGTGGTATATACGGTATATGCTCGGCAAGCGTGAGATGTAAATTTGACTATAATTGTTATTTCCAATAATTAATCAAATCGTATTCGGAGTTTAGACCCTCTGGTACTCTAGTCCGCAATTTAAAGATCCAAAACATCTCGCGCTTGCCGAGCAGCTGATTCCTGTCACCTCCTCTAGGTGGTGCCTTAACATGTTCAATAGCCTGCCATCTAAGTGTGGAGTTACTCTTGTTGTGAAAATTTCGGAAATGTTTAACCAGTGGGGTGCTGGCTTCACCCAGTTTTATGGTGGAGAGATGGTTTCGGATTCTAGTGTTCACGTCAGTAGTGGTGAGCCCTACATACTGCAGATGACACTCCAAGCAGTATAATAGATAGATAACATAGGAGGATGTACAGTTTAAGCAGGAAGATATCTTGAAGATCTCTCCAGTGACCTCTGATCTGAAGTCATCAGATACAATGATGAATTCACACGGCCTGCATCTTGATCTGCCGCACCTGTACATCCCCCTATGTTGCAACCATGAGCTTTGTCTGTCTGGTTTCTTTGTCAAAACCTCTGAGGGGGCTAGAATATTTCCCAGGGTCCTGTTCTTCCTGTAAGAGCAACGCAAGCCTCCCTCCACACAGCTTACAAGGCTGTCATCTGCAGATAGCAAACTAAAATGTTTCTTGACAATCCTACAGATGTCCCTGTAGTCAGTACTGAAGTCCGTCACAAAAGTGACCTTGTGTTGTGCGTTGGTATTCTCTTTTGCATTCCGACGATCGGATTCTTTCAAAAGAGAATGACGATCCAGGAGGTCTACCTGTCTCTGTGCTCTGTCCAGAATAGCCTCTTTCTCTGAGTCTGTTCTGCATATCTATACTTTGTGCTCTGCAAGTATCGCTATTACTGCAGTTCCGTTTAACTCTGATGAGCTGTCCCTTGGCTACTGCAATAGGGACATGTACGGGATGACAGCTTTTTGCGTGTAGCAGAGTGTCTTTAGATATAGGCTTCCTGTACATATTGCTCATGATTTTTCCATCATCCCCTGCAGTGAAAGTAAGATCCAGGTAATTAATGGTCTTAGAGTTCATCTCAAATGTGAAACTCAGACCAACATCATTGGAATTTAAGAGACCAACAAATTCAAAAAGAGAGGCCTCAGATCCCTGCCATATGAAGAGCAAATTGTCAATATATTGCCTATAAAAGGCGATATGATCTCTATATTCATTCCTATCTCCATAGATGTGGGACAGCTCCCACCAACCCATAAAGATGTTGGCGTATGAGGGCGCAAATTTGGCCCCCATAGCTGTCCCACACCTCTGGATATAGTATTGCTCCCCAAAACGGAAATAGTTGTGAGTCAAGGCAAAACTTGTTGCCCTAACCACATATTTCACCAAATCAGTGTTCAAATCCGAAGAATTCTCCAAAATAAAAGACAGAGCCTCGAGACCTTCCTCATGTGGGATGGTAGAGTACAGTGACACCACATCTATTGTTAACCACATGTGTCTGTCAACATCCCAACAAAAGGTATCCATAAGATTTAATAAATCCTTGGTATCTTTCAGGTAACTCTGTAGGGAGGTGACTAGAGGAAACAGTATGCTGTCTAGCCACTGGGACAGGTGTTCCAAAAGGGAACCTATCCCACTGACTATAGGTCTTCCCTGTACTCCAATTAAGGATTTGTGCACCTTTGGAAGATGGTGGAAGATGGGCACTACCGGGTGTTCCACCAACAGATAGTCATGTGTGTCTTGGTCAAAGAACCCATCCTCCAAACCATCATCCAAAAGGCACTTAAGTTCTTTCTGAAAGCACCACATGGGATCCCTGTCTAGTCTCTGATAGTTTGCATTGTTATGGAGTTGCCTATGGGCCTCTTTGACATATTCAGATTTATCAAGGACTACAACCGATCCGCCTTTATCGGCGGATCGAATGACCAAACTGTCATTTTGTTGTAGTTCTGACATTGCCTGTCTCTCTTTAAAGGACAAATTGGGCCTACTGTTGTTGGTTTCAGTTTTAGTAGAGGCCAAAGAAGTGAGGTCTCTCTCAATCCTTTTAAAGAAAGTCTCTAAGACAGGACCACGACACTGTAAAGGGTAAAAATCAGATGGTTTCTTAAAACCACTGTGACATTTGATAGTCCCCGCCACAGTCTCATTGGTCCCCTGTCTTTTAAGTTCATGCAGAGACAACATATCACAGGACTCTGAGAAAGATAATTGTACAGCATCAAGAGTGGATTTATGTGACTGTGTCAAAAATTCACTAGTATCTGTAGTGTTATCAGCACTGTGAAAGAATTTCTTTAAGGTTAAATTTCTGATTAGCCTGTTAACATCTAACATTGTATTGAAAAGGTTAAATGAAGTAGTTGGGGAAAAATTAAGGCCGTAACTGAGAACCTTCAATTGCATATTAGATAGAGTGGCAGTGGAAAGGTTAATTACATTATAAATGTTATCATTAGTAGATGTTACTGATACTTGGTGTTTTTGTTTATCCTCTGTGGGTACCTCTTCTCCTGCCCTATCCCAGTTTTGTCCTGTACCTGATGAAAAACCTGATCAAAGGCACTGCGATCTTCCCCTAGGGTATTCATCTCATTAACTGTATTCTGATTAGTATTACTTACATATTTTGTACCTTTTACAGTGTGCGTCTTGTTTTGTGCATTTTTGACAGTATTTGCACCCTGTTTGTATAGAGCTTTAGGTGTCACAGCTATAACATTAGTAGAGTCATTTATGCTCACTTGTTTGTGTGTGCCTTGTGTGTTTTTCAGAATACCCCTAGGCATCTCTACAGAATCCTCGCCACCTGAGGCACCATTGTCATCACCTGAGTCCCCCTCACTACCCGAGGATTTATAAGTACCTGAGTAGTTAAGGGAAGCGTGTTGTTGTTGTTGTGCCCTACCTCTACCTCTACTCCTGCTCCTTGATCTACCTCTCCTGTTATTGGAGTTATTCCTGGAGTGGTGCCAAACATAAACCATCTTATTGTCATAGTCTGCCTGGTCCCTGAGATACTTTGAGTGTTTAGTGTTTAGTGTTTAAAATCTCCTTTTTAGAATCAGACAAAGCCAATCTCAGAATGCCATCAAATTTAGGGTAGTCAGGTTCTAATTTTCTGTTATTCAATTCAATCTGTAATTTTTCAATTTCACCTCTAACCATAGTGAGCAATTTGGATTTATACATAATCAACAAGTGCATTAATCTAACTGAGCATTCAGTAAGTACAGTATTCCAAGTCTCAACGAACTCCTGGTCAGAGACATCAAAGGTGGGGTATTTATTTAGTCTGAGACCCCTGGGAACAATGTTCAGTTTAATATATTTTTCAAAAGTCCAGATCTCAAATTGCAATTTATGTTCCTTTATAAGAAGCTTTTCAATATCATCAAAGAGTGTACTTAAAGTGTAGGTAGAAATATCAGTAGAAAAAACAGTATCAAGTTCATAGTTGTCATATCCTCTTTCTGTTGAGATGACAGGGAGTGTTTGTTTTTCATTTCATTCATTGTCTAAATTTACAACCATTCTATTGGTTTTATCATTGTCCAATAAGTGTTGTTTCTGTCTTTTAAAAAGCCAGCACACCAGTTTCCAATTAGCTATGATTACGGTTTTCACCGAAACATGTTAGCGGAGCTTTTTTGGTTACACTGTTATGCTGGATCCCCCTGTATCATCATTTTTTATCCCAAGTGGAATTCAATAAAGACTTTGTTTTAATTTTGCAGCCTGGATATCATTTTTTGTTTTTGGCTATATATATATATATATATATATATATATATATATATATATATATATATATATATATATATATATATATATATATATGGTCACCACTTCGTGAGACACTGGCCAATCACAAATCGGTCATTAAACTGGCTCTAGATAAAGGTCATTCAGACCAACCGGTTGCACTGCATTTATTGCAGACAGGACACCCTGTCTCGTCACTAAGAACTATTCTCATTGACCATGTCACTCGTTTAAGATGAGGGGGAGACAGAGCATTGGCTCTGTTACGTCTTGAAGCCAAATGGATTTTCAACCTCAACACGGTCAACCCAAAGGGTCTCAACATCATGTTAGACTATGATTGTTGTGGCTATAAATAGATAAAGGACTACGGGCTCTTCCTAGGATCATCACACCTCAGGCCAATATATCATGTCCTGTGTTTGACTATGACTTTATCATTTATGTTGGTATGATATTGATTTATTACATTGTTTATACATGCCATTGGCATGAGTTCATAGTCAGTATGTTTAGCATTGATACTGTCCAATATAGATTGCTACCAATATGTGTATTTGCGATAATGCATACATTACAACATATTATCGTAAACTCAGCTTGCGCTCCATATGATTGTGGTGCTCTATTTGTATATATTACTTAGATATTTCACTTTACACTGCACTGTTTTAGTATGCCTTCATCCTGTGATCTGACACACTGTAAGCATCACACGGCACTACAATGTTTATTTTGTTTCCATGACTCCCTCCACTCTGCCTTTGTTTACATCGGCAGCATATGATGAGGTCATCATTAGGCGCTCCAGCCAAATACTACAATATAAGGGGTCTAGCTTCTTGTCCGTCCCCCCATCTTCTTTTTGTCTGGTTGAGAGCCGAAGTGGTGAAGTTTGAGGAATTGTCAGGAGGTGGGGGTTTGTTTGGAGGCCAATTTCTCAATACACACTGAATGGCATATTCCTTTTTCTTTGCCTTTGTTATTAGCATATAATTTTCCAAACCTTTACTCTGTCCATATTTTAAAACCATACAGCTATAAAGATATCTTTGCATAAATAAAATGTATTCTGATACAAAACAAGTTTCTTACATACATTCTTGAAAGAAAATAGATAAGCTTCCATCTCTTTTTATAAAGTACATCAAACTGTTGTGAATACCCACATGGCAAAATACAAAATATTTGATAACTTTCTAAAGTGCATTGTAAAATCAATCTCTCATAATGGTCCTTCTTTGTTAACAAAGCTGCTAAAAATGTTTCTGCAGATGAGTGCTAACATAGATGTATATTCTAGATGAAAGAACATTCATTCAAACATAGATTTAAGAGGGCTGTTTACAAAACATATTAAAGGAGGACAATTAATTTCAAAATGTATTACAGTTTTTTAGCACATGTTGCTGTACTGAGAAGATTCTTTTTTGTTGTTGTTTGTAAACTTGACGTGTCACTACCCACTAAACAGTGGAACAACTGCTTATCAGTGATCAGCAAATAGTTATTATTGGCAATTGCACTTTCGGCTAGATTACGAGTTTTGCAGTATGAGTAAAAAAGCAGCGTTAAGGCTCATAACGCTGCTTTTTCACTACTGCTGCTATTATGAGTCTTGTAGGTACAGCTGTCCCGCACACTTTTTTGGCCGTACCGCAAATTAACTTACGCAATTTTCGTAAAGTCTTTTTTCAATGGGACTTCCATAGCCGGTATTACAAGCTTTTTTTTTTAGGAAAAAAGTGAGCGGTACAGCCTATCCCGCAAGATTCGTAACGCAACCTAAAGTCAGTAGTTATGAGTTTTACACTACAAAGCTTTAGCATAAAACTATATATATATATATATATTATATAACTAACAAAAAAATACACTAACACCCATAAACTACCTATTAAGCCCTAAACCGAGGCCCTCCCGCATCGCACACACTAAAATAAAAATATGAATCCCTAATCTTCCACTCCGGACATCCCCGCCACTATAATAAACATATTAATCCCTAAACCGCCGCACTCCCGCCTCGCAAACACTAGTTCAATATTATTAACCCCTAATCTGCTGTCCCTAACATCGCCGCCACCTACCTACATTTATTAACCCCTAATCTGCCGCCCCCAACGTCGCCGCCACTATACTATATTTATTAACCCCTAAACCTAAGTCTAACCCTAACACCCACTAACAAATATAATTAAAATAAATCTAAATAAAACCTACTATTAATAATTAAATAATTCCTATTTAAAACTAAATACCTGTAAAATAAACCCTAAGATAGCTACAAAATAACTAATAGTTACATTGTATCTAGCTTAGGGTTTATTTTTATTTTACAGGCAAGTTTGTATTTATTTTTACTAGGTAGAATAGTTACTAAATAGTTATAAACTATTTAATAACTATCTAGCTAAAATAAATACAAATTTACCTGTAAAATAAAACCTAACCTGTCTTACACTAACACTTAACCTTACACTACAATTAAATAAATTACCTAAATTAAATACAATTAACTAAATTAAATACAAATACCTAAATTACAAAAAAAAACACCCCACTAAATTACACAAAATAAAAAAACAAATTACAAAAAAAAAACAAAGTCCAATAAGTGAATACACACGTAAATAAGTCCCAAACATCTGTAAAGTAATAGTATAAATCGCTTAAAAATGATTTATTTGTAATAACATATAACCAAGGTCTTATACGATATAATTTCAAACCCATAAAGTAACCAAAGGCAGACTTTTGTAACTTATATCGCACACTAACATAAATATAAAACAGTATTGGATTACTATTTCATCCCCAGGATACCTGTATTATAAAAACATACATGAATTAATACAAGTCAATACAAAGAAGAAGTGTTTTTTTTTTTGGTTTTTTTTTAAATATATTTTTTTATTGAGGTAAAGAATAACAATAATACAACATAAATTATGCCCAGAAACGGAGCAGAAGTGATAAGAGTAGTTATACAATTCACATACATCCAATAAGCTTGAAATAGAACCCTAAGGTATCAATTTGTCATTCATAATCATTGTCGAACTAGCAACAGTGTCATATGCATAAAGATGTTGATTGTAATTATTCAACATAGAAGGCTCAATAGTAAGAGAATAGTCGCTGATATGGGTTATGTCATTATTTCTAGAGTTGTGATTGGAAAATATAAACTAGTTTATGGTAATTATAAGTAACTAGGACATATAACAATGAAACCTCTTTTTTTTTTTTAGATATCACATATCTAATGGTCCCTATATTAACAAAAATCTAATGATGGTCACAAATAGGGAGTTAGATTTTGACTGGCCACTCATGGGCCAAATTATGTGGTGGGGGGAGTTCAGCGGACAAGAGCCGCTTGATATGAGAAGAGAGGGGGGAGAGGGGGGCGTGTCCTACTAGGTCAGATATAAGTGTCCTCCTCAGTACAAACTGGCAAGTGTTGGTCTAAAGCATATGAGTATTCTGGGTGTTGGTCTAGTTAACGTGTATCTACTAGCTTGTGCTGAAATCATGATAGAATATTATATGGCTTATTAGTAGGTATGCATAAGATAAATATGAGGATGAATCAGCAATTTATCAATTGGGATATACTAATTACGGGATATGGGCATAGAGATATGAGCATAGACATATATTGAGGAGGTAGTATTCTTGCCTTTTCAATGTACAGTAGGTAGATGACATTTAAATGTCAATACTCAGGACTCTATGTAGTATATACATCTGCGTCATGGAGGCTTAAACATGAGAATAAACATAGATCAGTGTAACTTATGAGTAATACAAGTTATGAGGAACCTAACTACTTGTCCAAATTGTTACTTTACACGTACAAGCTATAAACCATGAGATGTAAGTATAAGATACTGTTCTAGAGTCTGGATAAACTACTCATCTGTCTAGTTAGTAGTTAGCTAGCACTTAATATGATAGCTTGAGTGTTTTCCACATCGTTATCATTTATATTCCACAAATGTTGCTTTGAAAATGACTTGATGGCTTAACATATAAATATTGACATGGGAATATAGTTAAGTAGTCAGCAGACACACAGCGCTTTTGATAATGTAGTACAAATAAACAGCAACAATAGTGGTCATAACACTGAACAAAAATCTAAAGTAAGACACTAATAATAATAGTAGAGTATACAGGGAGTGCAGAATTATTAGGCAAATGAGTATTTTGACCACATCATCCTCTTTATGCATGTTGTCTTACTCCAAGCTGTATAGGCTCGAAAGCCTACTACCAATTAAGCATATTAGGTGATGTGCATCTCTGTAATGAGAAGGGGTGTGGTCTAATGACATCAACACCCTATATCAGGTGTGCATAATTATTAGGCAACTTCCTTTCCTTTGGCAAAATGGGTCAAAAGAAGGACTTGACAGGCTCAGAAAAGTCAAAAATTGTGAGATATCTTGCAGAGGGATGTAGCACTCATAAAATTGCAAAGCTTCTGAAGCGTGATCATCGAACAATCAAGCGTTTCATTCAAAATAGTCAACAGGGTCGCAAGAAGCGTGTGAAAAAACCAAGGCGCAAAATAACTGCCCATGAACTGAGAAAAGTCAAGCGTGCAGCTGCCAAGATGCCACTTGCCACCAGTTTGGCCATATTTCAGAGCTGCAACATCACTGGAGTGCCCAAAAGCACAAGGTGTGCAATACTCAGAGACATGGCCAAGGTAAGAAAGGCTGAAAGACGACCACCACTGAACAAGACACACAAGCTGAAATGTCAAGACTGGGCCAAGAAATATCTCAAGACTGATTTTTCTAAGGTTTTATGGACTGATGAAATGAGAGTGAGTCTTGATGGGCCAGATGGATGGGCCCGTGGCTGGATTGGTAAAGGGCAGAGAGCTCCAGTCTGACTCAGCCCCCAGCAAGGTGGAGGTGGAGTACTGGTTTGGGCTGGTATCATCAAAGATGAGCTTGTGGGGCCTTTTCGGGTTGAGGATGGAGTCAAGCTCAACTCCCAGTCCTACTGCCAGTTTCTGGAAGACACCTTCTTCAAGCAGTGGTACAGGAAGAAGTCTGCATCCTTCAAGAAAAACATGATTTTCATGCAGGACAATGCTCCATCACACGCGTCCAAGTACTCCACAGCGTGGCTGGCAAGAAAGGGTATAAAAGAAGAAAATCTAATGACATGGCCTCCTTGTTCACCTGATCTGAACCCCATTGAGAACCTGTGGTCCATCATCAAATGTTAGATTTACAAGGAGGGAAAACAGTACACCTCTCTGAACAGTGTCTGGGAGGCTGTGGTTGCTGCTGCACGCAATGTTGATGGTGAACAGATCAAAACACTGACAGAATCCATGGATGGCAGGCTTTTGAGTTTCCTTGCAAAGAAAGGTGGCTATATTGGTCACTGATTTGTTTTTGTTTTGTTTTTGAATGTCAGAAATGTATATTTGTGAATGTTGAGATGTTATATTGGTTTCACTGGTAAAAATAAATAATTGAAATGGGTATATATTTGTTTTTTGTTAAGTTGCCTAATAATTATGCACAGTAATAGTCACCTGCACACACAGATATCCCCCTAAAATAGCTATAACTAAAAACAAACTAAAAACTACTTCCAAAACTATTCAGCTTTGATATTAACGAGTTTTTTGGGTTCATTGAGAACATGGTTGTTGTTCAATAATAAAATTAATCCTCAAAATTACAACTTGCCTAATAATTCTGCACTCCCTGTATAATAGTTGTAATGCCTTATGCTGTGATGCTATTAAAACTGCATGTGTAACATGCCAACTATATACTGATCCAAAGGAGGAGCAATGGAACTGTGAGGAGGATTTAGAAACAAATTCGGCAGGTGACTGTGTGTCTCTAATCCCTCAGGAGGTCTCGGTGGTGTTGACAGTTGGCTCAAACAAGTTATGCACTAAGTTTGTAGAGCTAAGTATTCCTAATCAGAAGACTTATTAGAGGAACCCAGAGGGTATATTTTGCTTTTAGAAACTCTAGTGAATTATACAAATTATAGATCTTTTGTGAGTTGAGTCAGGAGGGGTTACCTAATGAGTCAGGCATCCTTTAGCCATTAGCCAGAGCTGTAAGAGTTAATGGTATGGTTTCTAATTGGGCTAGTGAATATGCTATGGTATGGCGGGGTATTAAGAATAGTTATCTAGGGAGGGGCAGTACAGGGCTATTAAAATATTGACATGTGATCATGGAGGGGTGGTTGGAAAAGGAGGGATATCTATAGTACATATTTCCAAAAAAGGATGGGGTAGACAGAGAAAGATCTGGTAGGTATGTTGTTTGAAACACATATGCATTTAGTGTTGCGCACAATTGGCTATGAATATAGTACAGGTTTAAACATAGACATAAGACAGGGTGTCTTTTATGCAATATCAACAATAGCTAGACAGTGAGATCCCCAAAGAGGTGAGGGGAACATGTACAAAATCAACTCTACCTTGTAACCCATCCCTACTGTATAACAACATATGTCCCCACAATGAACTAAACAGGAGAGAGCTAGTAAAATCTGATCTATGTCTGTATGAGGAATTATGACAAGTTTAACTGGGGAGCGTCCACATGTGTAATAAACTAGCTGCAACCGGCTTGATAGTGCAATGTCACGTAGATATATATAGATAAGGCCACAAAGGCAGATGAGGCCCAAAAACATATAGGCATAAATCAGTAGGGATAATAGAGGAAAGGCAAGGGGCAAAAATGGGTCTTAAAATAGAACAGGAATATCCACAACTTTGTTTAGGGAAGGAAGTCTGTATCTGTAATTACCCCATGCCTCTCTTAGGTGGTCTGTCTGTGTCGTGCCAGCAACTGATAAAAGGGTCAGACCTTGTACAAAGTGGCCGCAGTTTCAGCAACCCCTCTATGTTGGATCGTCTCTTGCTACTCAGCTGCATATACAAATGATCCGGTATCTTCCCTGGGGTTGTGGAGCTGCCCCATGAATCAGGCGGATCTTTCCAGGAATCGGTGAGGGAGGGGACAATGGCCTGTGCCGACCGGATGACTTGGGTGCAGGGGGCCGCTCCGGTATAACAGATGGCCTCAGTAACATTCGCATGTCGGGTGCTCTCCGGTTTCCTCCTGCCGCTATTGCACTGCGGGGCCCTGTTAGGTCGGGTAAGAGAGGATAGACTGGCTTTGTTCTGGTATTCTGAGTGCTCCCATGTAGGGGTGTCCACCCACTGGGCTGCTTGCTCCCTTGTTACCAAGCTAGGTTTGGAGTCGCATATGGGCTCTGATGATATGTGCTGCCTTCTTAGGTGAGGTGTCTCCTGGTGGGTAGCGGTATCTGTCCCTTTAGGTTTTTCAGCTGGCTCGTGAGCTGCCTTCCCCATGGCTGCATGTAAGGTGCTGTGTAGGTCCTCAAAGTTGCGGAGCATCTGTAATTCCAGCTCCCTAAGGGCTGCCTGTATCTGTAGATTTACACCCCTCTCCATATCAGGATACTGTGTTGTTGTGAATTATTTCAAATTTCACTAGCATGGAACTTATTTACCCGGCTGCTAGCAAACCGGGGGGGGGGGGGGGTGGAGGTAGTTGAATGCGAGAAAAGTATAAAGCCCCGGCCGTCGCTCTCTGAAGACTCAAGTTGTACCTTTCAGCCAATGTAAACAGGGATATATTCGGTATTAAAGAGATCCTCATCTGCTGCTCTCTTAATTTCAAAGTTTATGCGTAGGAATAGCTAGTTGGAGCGGAGATGACTAGTGTTTTCTAAAATTATAGAGAGAGCTTCTCCATTTTGCGACTCCTCATGGCTGTGGCTAGGACACGCCCCCCAAGAAGAAGTGTTTTTAATAACTGTGGGCAGCAGAACTACACTAACATTTGCTGTCTTTTAATAAAAATTAAATAAAATTTATATTTTATTTTTTTTCTGCATCATATTTGAACCTATTAATACACTATTAGTGAATAGAAGCATACTTCTCTGACACACTCACTAACAGTGAGTCATGTCTTTCTAGTAATACTTTACTATTATGCTTACACACTGTTCCTTAAAGTGAACTACTACATACATATATGAATTTATATTCACTTTGACAAGGCACTTAAGGATAGATAAAAAAAAAACCTTTGATTTATATCTGTGTTCCTATTTTTCGCTAAACAAATTATTAACACATTATTTGATGTTTTACTTTTTGAATTTAATGTTTTTTTGAAAATATACACTCATTTCATATCTGATGACTGCAACACACTCCAAAAAAGTTGGGACAGTCGACTGTTTACCACTGTGTAACATCACCTTTTGTTTTAATAACACTTATTAAGCGTTTTGGCACTAAAGACTCCAGTTGGTTACGTTTAGCAAGTAGAATTTCCCCCCATGAATCCATTATGCAATTCTTTAGCTGAACAACTGTAACGGACCTTTGTTGCCATATTTTGCACTTCATAAAGCGCCACCCATTCTTAATCGGAGACAGGTCAGGACTGCAGGCAGGCCATGCTAGCACCCGCACACGCTCTGCTTACGCAACCATGCACTTGTAATCAGGGCAGAATGTGGTTTGGCGTTGTCCTGCCGGAAAATGCAGGGTTATACCTGGAAAAGATGACATCTGGATGGCAGTATATGTTGCTCCAAAATGTATACATATCTTTTCTGCATTAATGGTGCCTTCACAGATATAGGCACTGACATCCCCCATACCATGACAGATGCAGTATTTTGGACCTGACGCTGATAACAGCTTGGATGGTCCTTTTCCTGTTTGGCCCGGAGAACATTATGGCTGTTTTTTTCCAAAAACTATTTGACATGTTGACTTGTCGGACCACACAACATGATTCCACTGTGCTACTGTCCATATCATATAAGACCAAGCCCAGAGAAGTTGGCGGCTCTTCTGGACAGTGTTGATGTATGGCTTCTGCTTTGTATAGTAAAGCCTTAACTTGCATCTGTGGATGCAGCGGTGAATGGTGTTGACTGACAAAGGTTTACCAAAGTATTCCCGAGCCCATGTCAGGATATCCTTTACAGACTCATGACAGTTTTTAAGACAGTGGTACAGTTCTTACTTTTCAGCCTTGCTCTTTTTGAACTGAGATTTGACCGGATTCCTTGAATCTTTTAATTATATTGTGCACTGTAGAAGGTGAAATGCCCAAAATCCTACTGATTTGTCTTTGGGTCTTTGGGTAAATGTTGTTCTCAAAGTGTTGGATTATTCGCTGACCCATCTGTTGGCAGATTGGTAAGCATTGACCCATCCTTGCTCTTGAAGGACTAGGCCTTTTTGGAGGCTACTTATATACTATGATTACACGATTGCCTCACCTGTTTCACATCTTATTTCATTATGCCATTGCTTCAACTTATCCCATCGCTAAATTGCCCCGTCCCAACTTTTTTGGAAAGTGTTGCAGTCATTAGATTTTAAATTAGTGTATATTTTCAAAAATACATTAAATTCACAAAGGGAAACATCAAATTATGTGTAATTAATGTATTTTCAATATAGTACAGTATGAATTGATTTTTCAAATGACTCTTTTTGTTTGTTTTTTTGCATTTTCCATAGTGTCTCAACTTTTTCAGAATTGGGGTTGTATATATTTGTCCCTGAGTGGCATTATCAGATAGCAAATGCAAAACAATGCATATACTAACTTTATAACAGTAGATAAGCTTGTTGTTTGTGAACTAAAGCCCAGATTGCCTGTTCCAAATAAGACAAAATGTGTCTAAAGCTTGGATATTGAAAAATAATTGCAGTAAATAATATTAATTTGCTTTAAAAACATTAAGACTTGGCTGAAATATTATTCTATGGGCAACATAACAGGAATGTCTTCTGATTTAAAGATGTTTACTGCCCCTTTTAAGTCAGTAAGACCTAAAGATGTAAAATGCTCAGAGAATATAATGAGTTGTGAGAGAGCTTCAGACACACCCAGGGAATTTCCCTGTCCCTCCCCCTTCTGTTGATTCATTTCTGCATTGTGGAATGGTAGTGGATCAGTTTATGTCTGCATTTTGCTTAAACAGCAGCTGTATTTTATACAATCCTCACACAAGACTATATCATAAATATTTAATATAATGTGTATTTCTTCAACAAGAAAATTCTAAAACAAGAAAAATAATTGGTAAAAAGATAATTTTTCAATAAAACTTTTAAAAGCAAGGAAATTCCTAACTTAAACTTCCCCACTTCCCCTTTGGGAGCTTTGAATTACATCATCAACTACATCACAAATTACATCACACATGACATCATTCATGAAATCATCATTATCATTGCTAGTAAAAATATATATACTGTATGTTAGCATATTTTTACTAGGGATGTATGTGCTTTATACATGAGCACTTTTATTATAATACAGCAGCTGCTGTGTCAAGTATTTTGTAGTGATTGAGAGCATATTAACTGTATTAACCAAAGTGCTATAGATAGTGACTGTCGTCATGTTGCCATAAAGACCCAGCATAATTAGCGGTGACTAGATTAGGTTACATATATGCAATACATCTCAGTACCATTAGGTAGAATGTAGCAGGTGATTTGCCATATATTCCATACAGACTATGGGGCCGATTTATCAAAGCTTCAATCTCGGTGCTGTTGCTGGAGTCAATACGCTCGCCAGACATCGCTGCCGTGAATCCACATACAATGCCCTTATTTATTAAAAAGTCTGTCAAAAACAGGCACAGACTGTTGATAAAAAAAGCCATCAATGTCGCAGATATTCTGTTTTTTCCAACTTTATTTATTTCTCTAGAGGTAATCTTTTATTTTTCATCTGTTAATGCTCAAGAAATAGCTAGATTTAATCCTTGAACAAACAATAATATCTCATAGAAAGTAATTTTTTTGTTTTATTTATTTGTTATTCAAAAATCTGATATATGATATTTTCAAATAAATTAATGTTTATTTGTATTTCTAGAAATCATGAAAAGACTATATCATGTTTTTTTATTTTTTTAAAATGATTATTGATGCTAGAATGTGTACATATATCTTTGCATATACTTGTATTTATATACAGTATATATATATATATATATATATATATATATATATATATATATGTGTGTGTGTGTGTGTGTGTGTTATGTCAGAAATCTTTTGCAAACATATTTACATGTCTCTAAATTTTATTTTGTTCTAAACAATGTTGTCTTTCATATCTCTGTGTTTATTTATACCACTATATGTATATAGTGTAAATATATTATTATTCTGAGGAAGAATAATTGTGAATATAATGTAATCAGGGTATCATAGGTATTTATTTGCAAGCAATGGGTATTTTAAGAGCTGGGTTAGTTTTCTCTCTGCACCTGTTTAACTCTTCCTGATTGCAGTGTAGTTTTAAACACCACCCCTACATAGGTGTTATAAAATGGGCTGGCATATAAGATGACATTTCTTAATGAATATGTAATTCAAGAGAAGAAGAACACTGAAAATATCATGACAGTAAAGAGGTGAATTTAATTTCTGCTGTATCTGATTCATAACAGTTTAATGTTAGGTGGACTATCCCTTTGAGCTCTCAGCTTAAGATTATATTGAATCAAACATCATTTGATTTTTAAAATCATTGTCAAAAATATTACACTGTGTGTCCTAATTTCATCATCAATGTTTAACTTTAATACTAATTTCACATATACATACTTTCAAAGTATAATACACAATGTAACAAATGGCACTTACAAGTTCTGATGAGTAATCAATGACACAAGTATTGAGCAATTTGATTTGTTAGTGATAGCATAAATGCATATTTAAATCAGATTGGCCATTCAAAAGTGGTGGAAAATTTCACTAGTTTGTGGGTTGTTTAGGAGCTCGAGTATTGCGTCCAATTTGGTGTGAAGTATTGCATCAAATTTGGTGCGAAATGTAGTGGGACTTGTATTTCATGCGTTAAACATGGTAAAATTAGATTGATAAAAAAAGGACATTAGCTATAGTATGTAATGTATTTATTTCATTGTTATCCCTATATCTACTAGTCCTGCTGCCAGACAGACATTACCTGTCATTAAAACTACTTTTGAAATTAATCTGTCCCTAGAAATTACATTATAATATTATTATTTAACATATTATTTAGATACTGAACATGTGTCTTTGTTGTCTATGTGATTTAGAAAGAGTATACAATTGTAATCAACTTTCTAATTTACATAAATATGTAATAAGCTTCATTCTCTTGCAGCATCTAACATAACCTTTCTGGGTTTTCAGACTCCCATTGATTTCTATGGCATTCGCGGCCTCAAGGGTGGCGGTTTGAACGATAGGTACGCTGCGGTAGAAAAGACGTGAGCGTACCTGTTGAATGTTTGATAAATTGGGAAGAGAGTCAAATAGAGTTGAATGTGAATTTTAAACATCTGGAATGACGCAAACATCAATTTGCTTTCAATTGAGATCGCAGGAGCGTAGATTACGTCACACATTTCAACATTTGACAATGTTGATGCTTTGTTAATTAAGGCGGATTCAATTTGCATTGAATATGACGCAAGATTTAAGTGGATTCCATCATATTATCAGTTGAAGCTTTGATAAATGGGCCCTTATGATCATAATGATAACAGCAGTAACAGCGCCAGGGAGAGATAATGTTGTTATGTTGAAAAAAGAAAAGCCTAGGGATCGGAGTGGTTAAAAAATATTCCAAACTTTATTGAACGATAGGCTAAAACTTGTCAATTCAGGTAATATAGAACATAGAACTAACAGATCCTACGCATTTCGGCAGATGCCGTATTCAAAGATCTATGTCCTATGTTCTATGTTTGCTGAATTGGCAAGTTTTAGCCTATCATTCAATAAAGTTTGAAATATTTTTTAACCACTCTGGTTCCTAGGCTTTTCTTTTTTCATTGTATTGCCTTACAGACTACAAGAAGTCCTATTTTTGCCCTGGTTCCGGATTCCCCGACATCGGCTTCTAAACCCCTCCTATTCACCAGTACCTTGTTGTAACGCCCCTTGGATTACGTCATACCCGGAAGACCCAGATACACATGGACAGCGAGGACGAAGAGTGCAAGAGTTTATATCCACACTGGAGTTGTGGCTACCTTGTTGCCAGTAAAAGTCTACATCGTGCTTTGGTCTCCTGGGAGAAGTGGAGCTGCAGTAGCAAGTGAGTTTTTCTTGCCCTTTCCGCATGGTGGATGCTACTGAGCTCAGACTTGTTGTGACACTTTCCTAGTGTGGGCCTCAGCCTTATTGACACTTGGGTATGAGCTTATACTAATTTTTCCTATGAAATGGGGTGCCGTATGTCTTACTTACCTATTTTACTGGATGACTTATATTGAGAGGAACTGTTCTCTTTTTTGTTATTGTTGTTATATTGTCATGACAACTACAGTTAGTCAGCGGCGGTAAAGTGACATCATCAGTGATTGACACACTTCCACCTTGTGATACACACTGTGATATCTGATATATATATATATATATATATATATATATATATATATATATATATATATATACTATGTAAATATTGATTCAAAGCATAACTTGACATAGAGGTCAAAGTCCCATATATTCAATAATTTACAAATGATCTTAATGTTTAGTATATCCAGGGGGATTGTTTGACACAAATGTATATCAATATAATTGCTGGGTTACAGCTGTTTTGAGTTGATGGTTTGCCTTCTGATAGGCTATGCACTGATATGGGAGGAGCTCACATATGGTTTATACTGTATATGCTGTATTTTAACTTTTATTTTGTCTGAGGAAGGGATGGTAACCCCGAAAACATTCACATTAAAGGCTTTGAATGATGTTAGTATATATGCAGACATATATCTTAACCCCCCTTCATGGAATAGGTGATGCCACTAGAGAAATGTGTTAGTGTGGGGTTAAAGGGTGATCAGAAGTTATATGCGAGGGAGAGGAGCTAAGAGGATGAGGAGGCTGTGTGCATACAAGAGGAGGACAAAGAGGACACACAAGGGCTGGCATGTGAGGGACAGTTAGCTAAGAGGATACGCTAGGGCTGTGGGTAAAGAATAAGTTGTGAGAGGGTAAGGAGGAGGTTATGTATAACAGACAGCAGGGGAGGAGGGCATTGTGCATGAGGGAGAGAGGAATAAGAGGGTCAGAAGAATACTGTGAAGAGATGGGGTGAAGAGGAAGCTGTGTAAGAGGGTGAGGAGGGTAATGGATATAAGGGAGTTGGGAAGAGAGGTGAAAGAGGTGCTGTATTTGAGGAGGGAGGGCTAAAGTGATGAACAGAAGCTGGTGTGTGTGGGTTAGTTAGATTGAGAGGGTAAGCAGGGAGAGATTTCTGAGAAGATGAGTTAGGGGGTGAAGGAAGTAACAAAACAAGTTATGCGTGGGGAAATGGAGGAAAGAGTGTAAAAAGGATATTGTGTGTGAGGTGGGAGGATGAATAGTTGGTTGAATGAGAGGAAGAGGGGGAATTAAAGTTTACCAGGGGATTATTATGTAAGGGAGAATGAGTTTAGATTGTGCAGATGTATCATTGGTGATGTCACTAGTGATGTCACTGATGATGTTATCAGTGATGTCATTGATGATGTCTTACAAAGATTTCTAAAAGGGGAATGGGGGCAGATAAAGTTAGGAGTAGTAAGTTATGTTTCCTTATTTTTAAATATTTAATAAAAAACTTAAACTCTGGCTTTAACATAGGTTTTTTTGTAATATAATGTTAATACATTTTCAGCATATTATTTGAAATAATTTATTCACAAATTATATAAAAAATTTTTTTACTATAACCAGCGCTTTTCTTGGCTGAATACATTCAGAAGATAAATAATAAAAAAATAATGTTACAACATAGCCAGATATCTGCATCTTGCTAAAAGACCTGTATAAAAAGTGAACCTATCTAAAGAAAGATATTAAACAAATGTTTCTGTTGATGTTCATTTCATTTTCATTAATCAAATGTTTCAAAGCTACAGGTGAAAAAAAGTTCACATGTAACTTTATAATTTCCTTTACCTTTGGGTGCATTTATTATTATACTTGTTTCATGGGGTCATCTGCCTGTGACTCTGGTGACAGTGCAGCTTCCTGAGAGTGCTGTTTTGCACCCAGGGCTGTGCATGTTACAGGGTCATAGGATGTGTACCCGGTCCGGCCTGAGAGTGCTGACCCCACCCATGTTTTGTATATGTTTGGGGAGATTACATAAGCCTCTGCACCCTCCATTTTTTCACAGTTGTTTAAATGTGAGCCTGCATTGTGTGGCTGTTTAGGGACCCAGGTTTTTTGGAAGAGACCTTGACGAGGTACCTGGGCTTTTCCCATTTGGTCAGATGCGGTAACTAATTCTTCCATTGCTGCTTTTTATCTTAGTTGAGAGCTTGTGAGTGAGTGCTGGACTTTCTCTGTGTGCTATATTAATGTATTATTTTTTGATAATTTTCCCTGTTTGGGACTTGCACCCAGGCCTGTCTGGGGTTAACTGCCTGTGACTCTGGTGACAGTGCAGCTTCCTGAGAGTGCTGTTTTGCACCCAGGGCTGTGCATGTTACAGGGTCATGGGATGTGTACCCGGTCAGGCCTGAGAGTGCTGACCCCAACCTGTGTTTTGGACCAGACACAAAAACACACACATATGCAGGTACACACATACATGCAGACAGACACACAGATATAGACACACACACAGACCCTAACTCACAGAGATACATACCTGCAGACACAAAGAGATAGACCCACACACACAGACCCTGACTCACAGAGATACATACCTGCAGACACAAAGAGATAGACCCACACACACAGACCCTGACTCACAGAGATACATACCTGCAGACACAAAGAGATAGACCCACACACACAGACCCTGACTCACAGAGATGCTCGTATGCAGACACACAGAGATGGACAAACACACAGACCCTAACTTACAGAGATACACACCTGCAGACACACAGAGATAGACACACACACACAGACCCTAACTCACAGAGATATTCACATGAAGACTAACAGAGATAGACACACACACGCAGACCCTAACTCACAGAGACACTCACATGCAGACACACAGAGATAGACAAATACACAGACCCTAACTTACAGAGATACACACCTGCAGACACACAGCGATAGACACACACAGGCCCTAACACAGAGATATTCACATGAAGACTAACAGAGATAGACACACACACGCAGACCCTAACTCACAGAGATACTCATATGCAGACACACAGAGATATTCACATGAAGACTAACAGAGATAGACACACACACGCAGACCCTAACTCACAGAGATATTCACATGAAGACTAACAGAGATAGACACACGCAGACCCTAACTCACAGAGATACTCATATGCAGACACACAGAGATAGACACACACAGACCCTAACTCACAGAGATACACACCTGCAGACACACAGAGATAGACTCACACACACAAAGACCCTAACTCAAAGAGATACTCACCTGCAGAAACATAGAGATAGACACACACAGACCCTGACTCACAGAGATACTCATATGCAGACACACAGAGATAGACTCACACACACAAAGACCCTAACTCAAAGAGATACTCACCTGCAGACACATAGAGATAGACACACACAGATCCTAACTCACAGAGATACTCATATGCAGACACACAGAGATAGACTCACACACACAAAGACCCTAACTCAAAGAGATACTCACCTGCAGACACATAGAGATAGACACATTTGCAGATCCTAACTCAAAGAGATACACACCTGCAGACACACAGAGATATTCACATGAAGACTAACAGAGATAGACACACACACGCAGACCCTAACTCACAGAGATATTCACATGAAGACTAACAGAGATAGAGATAGACACACACACGCAGACCCTAACTCACAGAGATACTCATATGCAGACACACAGAGATAGACTCACACACACAAAGACCCTAACTCAAAGAGATACTCACCTGCAGACACATAGAGATAGACACATTTGCAGATCCTAACTCAAAGAGATACACACCTGCAGACACACAGAGATAAACATACACACAGACCCAAACTTACAGAGATACTCACATGCAGACATACAGAGAAAGACACACACAGACGCAGACCTTAACTCACAGAGATACACTGACCATGGGACTTTTGTCATACCAAGTTCCTATAAACTTTTAAAGTATTTATGCAAATGTAAATATCAGTAACGTTTTAAGAAATGGAGCTCCCTGTGCCCTTTGTTGATTTCATCTAGTAAAAGATTCACTGGTTTCCTTAAAGGGACATCATAATCATATGCTAAATGACTTGAAAGTGATGCAGCATAACTGTAAAAAGCTGACAAGAAAATATCACCAGTACAGTAATGTGTAGTTTTGGTGTGCAAAGTGAAAGCTTTTAAAATAACTCCATAAAACAGGAGGTTAAAGCTACAGCAGATTCTAGCTGCCCAAAAACGCTGTAGCCGGCACAGAAGTTTTAGTCGACCCAGACTACCAGACAACTGTGTTTTTCAAAGCTTTAATATATATATATATATGTATGTATAAAATTATATTTCTTTCTATGTGAAGAACATTGAAATGTAACTTACTTGTAACACGCTTCAGGGTTTTGCACTTTATGTCTAACATAATAATATTAATTATTAGATATTAAAATTATTAATAATTATTAATAATTATTAGAGATACTATTTTATATATATATATATATATATATATATATATATATATATATATATATATATATATATATATATATAGCAACCGAAAAAGATGCACTCTCAGGTCTTTTAGTAGAATAAAGATTTACTTTATTAGTGGAACGCTGACGAAGGGGACTTGTTCCTCGAAAACGTTCCACTAATAAAGTAAATCTTTATTCTACTAAAAGACCTGAGAGTGCATCTTTTTCGGTTCCTGTACTTTGCTCAAGTTTGCACCCAGGCGGATGTCCTAGAGAGGGAAGAAGTTGGTGCTTGGATGTTTATATATATATATATATATATTCTATGGATGATTTAGAATATTTTAATACATCTATAATATTTTTTATATTATTTATTAATATATTTCAATATTTTATATTTAATAATACATAATATGCAAATTAAGATAACTCATGTTGGGTTAACACACATGAAGAATTAGTGTACTCTTGTGCGCAAAACTGTCAGGAGTAAACTAATGTGCACTCTCCCGACATGAGTTACCTTAAGTCCATTATTTTTCAAATATAAAATATTGAAAAATATTAATAATTAATGAAAATAATTATTATAGATGTACTAAAATATTTTAAGTAATCTATTGAATATATATATATATATATATATATATATTTATCTATACTAATTATTAATATTTATTATTAATATTTTATTCAATATTTTATATTTCATATATACATAACTAACCTTCAGCTAATTAATTATTCATGTGCGTTAACCCTAAAGCACGAAACCCGAAACATGAATATTTTACATTCCAATGTTCTTCACATAGAAATACATTCATTTTTTGTAATTAAATATGTATTTCTATATACATCTGATAATGCTAATATAAAATATATATCTATACATATATATCTAGAGGAATATATATATATATATATATATATATATATATATATATATTTATAAAATATAAATGAAGAACATTGGAATGTGAAATATTAAGATCTTAGGGTTAAGTCTATAGGGAGAAGAAATAAGTGTGGTCGCGATATCCGAAGCCCTGAAGTTAGCGCAGGTCGAGTTTCGAGCAAAAGCACTAAATAGCTCATCACTTAATCTAGCCATGAATATTTTCCACACATTTAAAGTTAATTTAGAACAAACCATTTAGCTATTGTTTCAAATTCATGAGAGTAACAGGCACTTTAAAGTATTTTACGTTATTGATATGTCTGATTTGAAAGTAGGATCTCACATTGTGTGTTTGTAGCAATCTAGTATACAAGAAGAAGGCATTTGCTTGTTTAAATTACCCCCCCCCCCCCACTATTTTACATGCTATTCTCAACTAGTTTCCTAGCAGACCATACAATTATAATGAAGTGAACTAACACTAAGGTATAAGAGTCTGGAGCAAATCTGACCATTCACTATGGAATTTGGATATGAAACTGTAAACTGGACCCTTCAAATTAGAATACATCATCAATAATACATGATTGATGACTACACTCTCATACTTCAATAATTAAAACAATATATTTGAGTTTTTTGTTTGACAAAATTGCTACCTACTTGTTTTTCTTTCCACCATATCCCTAATAACAGATATTTTTTGGCAGAGCAAATCTTGCATACCCTATAGATTTCTATTCTAACAATTCATGATCTTCTCTCATACTTTTTCCATTCATATTGAATGTAATATAGTTAAGAAGAAATTGTGAGAAACTAGGAATATTACATTTAAGGGGCAGTTAAAGTGGAAAATGGCATGGTCTAACTCATTATGAACTTTTTACACTAGCAACCCGGCAATCTTGAGTGATTAACTCCTGCTAAGGGGTTGAATGCATATTTAAAGTATGGCTCAGGAACCACAGAGCACTGCTAATCCTAAGTGGAAACTCAGTGACCACCCAATGAACAGCAATAGTTGCACATCAGGGTCACGTGACTACCTTTGCTGATTGGGTCATCGGTTTAGGACAAGCAATTCTCTGAAGCTCCTGGGTGGGACTTTAGGTATTTAAACCCTTTGCAAGAGTTAAAGGGACATAACCCCAAAAATCTTAAGTAGATAAAATAGAGCTTGCAATTTTATTCATAATTCCCTTTACCTTCTATTATCAATTCTGCTTCATTCTCTAAGTATCCTTTGTTGAAGAAGCAAAAAAGCTGTATTGTGAGCTAGTTGAACACATCAAGTGAGCCAGTGATGAAAGGCATTTATGTGCAGCCACCAATCAGCAGCTATCTCACAGTATTGCATTGATGCTCCTGAGCCTATCCAGGTATTCTTTACAAGAAAGGATACCAAGAGAACAAATAAAATTCAATAACAGATGTAAATTGGAAAACTGTTTAAAATTACATGATCTATCTGAATCATAAAATAAAAATGTTGGGGCTGATGTGCCTTTAAACACATACTTTTGCTAGTGTAAAAACGGCATGCTCTAACAAATGAGACCCTGCACTTTTTATTTTAGAATGGCCCTTTGAATTTTTTTATGTAAACGTAAAATTGTAGCTTTTTTTTTTTTTTAAATAAAAATAATTTTTTTTGCGAATTAGCGAAGATCTTCAAAATACACTTACCTATAACAAAGTTGTTTTTCCACCCTGTTATCATAACTGACATTTTTCCACACAAGTGCACAATACTGTAGTGGTTTGTTGCCAGAAATATGCTGCGTTAAGGTTTGTTGTGCAGAACAGCTGGATTCTGATCTCACGGCCTCTTGAAGATAAGCTGAGAGTACATTCTGCTCTTTCTTTCTATGTCATTTCTCTGAAGTAACTTAATTAAGGATAATAGTCTCTCTGGGAAAAGGAAAGAATGAGTGAAATGAAACATTTTACCATATGCTACATTCTACAAATGAGGGGCACTATATAGTGTTAAATGCCTGTAGGCAACAAAATATAGTTTAAATATTTGTAACTAAAAGTAACAGATGCTTACAGAAATTTACTTTACAGTTGTGATTTAGAGGCTACAAGATCAATGTAAACTTTGGTTGGCAAAACAATTTAGATAATAGAAAAACAAATCCTTAATATTTCCACTGCTCATTCCTTTTTTTCAGGCTGACAAATGAAATGGAAGTGAGATCTAAAGTCTAGTGTTCAGAATTTCATTTTACCTTTATTGGATGAGCTTTTAATAGCTCTATAATATTTCATATAAATGTATTTTTTGATTATTAATACATTTAGCAATGACCATATGCTTATACCCTTTTGGGTCTGATAATTATTATTAATTATGACGGATCCATTACAAACCAAAATAAGAGTTATGAATAGTGTTTCATATAGGGTTTTGCATGGCTTTCAAATTTGAAGTCGCCCCATCCAGCCAATCCCAAGTGGCTTTACAGTATGTAAACTCAACCAGTAGTTTGCATTGTAAGAATTTGCTAATGTTATGGCCTCATATCTGATGTGTTTCTTACAGCCTGTTTAAAAAATATATACAAAACTACAGCATGTGAATTTAATTTAAAATGTTCAAACACGAAGCATACACATTTTTAGTGGCATATTATTATGCTGGATTGGAATAAAAGAAGTACATTTAATATCTTTAAATGTTAATTGAATTGACTCATTCAAATTGACCTATTTTAGTAATACACCATCAGTCAGCTAGTAACTGGGTAGTTAGGAGGATGGTTGACTTGCTTGGTTCCCGTTTACTTCTAATATCAAATTTACTTCATTCTATTGTTATCCTTTGTTAAAGGAGCAGCAATACAATACTGGGAGCTAGCTAAACACATCGGTGAGCAAGTGACAAGAGGCATATATGTGCAGCACCAATCAGCAGCTAGCTCCCATTAATTTATCTCTGCTCTTGGGGCTACCTAAGTATGCTTTTCAACAACGGATAACAAGTGAAAAAAGTATATTAGATCACAGAAGTAAATTTATTGTATTCAATTTTTGTCTTAAAAAACAACAACAACAACAACAAAAAAAAAACATTCAGTAGTTTTGGCTGTAGGCAAATCTTAAAAAACGAAAAGGATTAATTTTCCATTTTTATGGGTTTTTTTTTTTTAAATGAGAGTAAATTGCCGATTTGCAGTCAATTGGAAATCATAAAGATCTGAAAAATTGAGATTATAATGGAACATTCATTTAAATGTGATACAGGTACAAAACCCTTTATCCAGGCTGCTTGGGACTGGGAATTTATGGAATATTTGCATCTGTAACATGGGATAGCTTGGAGAGGAGATGGGACCAAGTGTAAACAACAATATCCTGTAATTTAGGCAATATTTACAATTACATATCATAACAAAGTTTATACAGTGCAAACTTAATATAATTTTATACAGTTTTTAATACTTTTGTATACATAATCCCATCAGAAAGATAGTACAGTACTTTTATTAGAAAGTTAATAGTGCAGGGAAAATGGTAATTTTTTAATAATTATGTTTAAAAAAATATTAATGAAAAAGTCTGGATTTCAGACTAATTCTGGATTTTTGATTTCAGGAATTGGAGATTTGTACCTGTTAAAGTTTATACTGTGCTATTAGACAATCTCAGCTCCTCTTTTAATATGTAGTTTATTCTCAAATCTTAAAATAGAACTTATCTCAAACAGGAAAGGTCCTTAGTAAATAAGGAAACTTAGCTTTATGTATTTCTTATCCACTTCCAACTGATTGGAAATTAACAGTAACATGAACTAGTTACCTTAAAGGGGCACTAAGGACAAAATAAAATTTTATGATTCCGATAGAGGATACAATTTAAAAAAAACCTTTCCAATTAACTTCCTTTTTTTTAAAAAAATGTGCACAATCTTTTTATATACATAGTTTCCTAAGCACCAGCTACTACTGCACATGAGCAACAGTATTACATTATATAAGTACAGGTACAAATTCCCAAAATTTGAAATTTATCAGAACGAAATCTACTACTCATTTGAAATTCAAACTAAGGGGCCTAATTATCATTGTGCGAGCGGACATGATCCGATATTGCGGATCATGTCCGCGGCACATCAATAAATGCTGACAGCATACGCTCTTGTCATTTATCATTGCACCAGTAGTTCTTGTGAACTGCTGGTGCAATGACACCCCCTGCAGATTCATGGGCCACTAGCAGGGGATGTCAATCAACCGGATCATATTCGATCGGGTTGATTTCTGCCGATGTCTGTCCACTGCCTCAGAGCAGGCGGACAGGATATAGAGCAGCGGTCTTTAGACCACTGCTTCATAACTTGTGTTTCCGGCGAGCCTGAAGGTTCACCATAAACACAGGACTTCAAGCTCTATACTGAGCTTGATAAATATGCCCCTATGGGTTTAATGATCAAAAAAATGGCAGCTTGGAGAGAAATTACACAAAATCTTTTGGGAATTTTTTGGATCATTATATTGTAATGTAGGTGTCTTATCTTGAAACCTGCATTGTGAGATAAAGTCTCAAGTTAAAATTAGCCATTATAAAAATGAGACTCAGTCTGCCCCGCTCACAAACAGGGGCAATGAATGTTTCCTATAGAGTACTTATGTCTCACATACTGTATTTGGCATCATCAGTGATCTTTGAAAAGTTCAAAATAGAAAAATGTCCTTAAGTATGATTACTGCTGGGTTATTTAAGCAAAATGCAACAAAGTTCAACATAGCACTCACTGTAAATTAGAACTCACGTGTGCCTGTTGTATTAGCTCTGTACATTCAATAAATAAAAACATTCAATATTTTTTACATAAACACATTCAAGTAAGGTGGAACTAGAACAGTTTTCTTCAAAATGCAGATTATAATATAACTCTGTGTCATATAATTTTGCTTCACCAGGTGG
The DNA here is from genome assembly GCF_027579735.1 of Bombina bombina. Classification (NCBI taxonomy): domain Eukaryota; kingdom Metazoa; phylum Chordata; class Amphibia; order Anura; family Bombinatoridae; genus Bombina; species Bombina bombina. The sequence goes on from NC_069501.1 coordinate 130,335,204, forward strand.
GGATGGGTATGAGTGCAGAATTAATGATTTTTGGTATCCTGATCACTTTAGCGTTACAATAATAAACTTGGCATCATAATTATTTGCTCTCACCTTTATATTATTGTAAATATTACAACAAAGGAGAGCTTAAGGGACACTCAAGTCAAAATTAAACTTCATGATTCAGATACAGCATGCAATTTTAAACAACTTTTCAATTTATTTCCATTAACAAAATGTGCACAGTCTTTTTATATTTATACTTTTTGAGTCACCATTTCCTACTGAGCATGTGCAAGAATTCACAGCATATACGTATATGCATTTGTGGTTGGCTGATGGCTGTCACATGATACAGGGGGAGTGGAAATAGACATAACTTTGCAATTTATTTAACAAAAATCTACTACTCATTTGAAGTTCAGACTAAGTGCTTTTGCATTGTCTTCTTATCATGCATTTGTTGATTATGCAAATGTACAGTGTTGACTGGTCCTTTATGCAGTGTATGCAACTGCTTCTGATAAATGAAGGGAATGGCTTAGGAATAGGAGGAAACCCTGGGCAGTAGCAAGGTAAAAACACTATTACGAAATATTTTAAAATTGATGAATACATATAATATTTATTATAAATAAATCAGGACATTGGCCTGTCCCATATTGAAATTAAAGATGTATTTGTAACCTCCAACAACAATTAAACATTTAGTGAAATAATCTATGAAAGTGGTTCTAATGCAGCTGCTTTGAAGAAAATCTAGCCACCCCAGCAGATTTTTCAGTGCAACTCCATTAAGTGAGAATCACACTCAAATTTGTATTATTTAGTGTGAACACTCTATATGTATCTAAATATATATATATTACTTTTAGTTCTTCTTTGTTACCAGCTCTGGAACTAACTAAAGTTGATGACACACAACCAAGCTGAGAAGAACTTCCCTTGAAACAATAGTTTTTTTAAAGGCAGATTTGTTTCGAGGAGTATTCCCAATGAAAACATATAACATAGTCTAATATTCTAGCAATAGATTCACTTGGCTGTTACCCATCCTGCTGCTATAAATTCTGATCTGATTGATAAAAGTTAAATTAGAAGCTTCAGGTGGACACCCACAATATTTATTTTTAAAGATTTCACCTCTGGGTTCATATAAGATTCCTAATTGTTAGGGGTAACAATAGAAATTCTTGGTGAACATTATCTTTTTACCTATGTATAAATGAGCACCTCAAGAGATTTTATCTTAAAGTACATTCATTCACCTCCACCTCTGGCTACACAATTAATTACAGGAAGCCAAAGAAAATGAGATTAGGCAGATAAATGGATAGACATTTGAAGCCTAAAACATTTCTGAATATATTTAAATAATAAGCATAAAACATTATATAGCAAGGCATATTTTTTTAAATATATCCACATTCTAATACATTTAAATATTTTTATACATTTTTTATTTTTAATCTTCTTAAGAACATCAATATGTTAAAGGTGCATTATTATAGAAGATAAATAAAGCAAAGGATGCTTCAATTGATTATATAAAGTTATCCCACAAACTAGGAAATATTATGGTCACTATGTTTTCATAGTGGAGTATGAAATTAGTTTAACGTTATAAAAGGTTGCTATGATCCCACCATATGGCTGAAACCGTACAGAGCTCATCCCTTTAATATAAAAGCAATGTTGAGATGTCATGTGTATATATAAGACCACCTTGTGGGGTTAAATAGAGAGGCTATCTTTAAGGTAATAAGCTTTTATGGTAAAGATATTATAATGTCCTATTCTTGGTAAAATACTGTACTAGAAGAGCTCTGATGATCTTATTAATGTAAATATATTTTATTTTGATGTCTCCAAACTGAAATGTGTTTTTATTAATATTTAATTAACTTTTTCATGGTGGGTTATTTGCAAATTCTAGATGTTTGTTATCCCTTATTATTAGATATATTTTATTGGTAAATTAATTTTGTATTTTACTTACCAAGTACTGTTTGTTTTAAGTAAAAGGGAGTTATATTTATTGAGTATTTAGTACAATATATTAGTTACAACTCATCTTTATTAAGTTGTGTGCCTGCCTTGGGAAGTTCTTCATTTTCTCTTTCTCTCGATCCTGGGGAAATAGCCAACCTTTGCAATAGGATTATGTGAAACCCAAGACAATTTTAATTAAGTTCCTTTGAGAATGAGTTATGTGGTGGTGGCCTCTTGGATGTTGTGATTGGATTCTGGCATTTGTAAGTTTATTTAGAAAAAAAACATCAAGGACTCAAAAGTGCGTTATAGGACCCTTTATAGGATTATTGTGAAAGCTGAAGCCAAGGAAAAAAATAAAAATAAAATCCTATTAGCTCATCCGGTTTAAATTGAATGCCAGCAAATAGCTTATCTGCTATACTGTGTTAGCATTTTTGGTCTTCACATTGATTCAGAAACCTTCTCCTTCAAAATATTATTTATATAATTTGCTTTACATTATGTACATGCCGGTCTTATTTACAGATATGCTTATCTAGCACACATGTTAAATGTGATATGATATGTTTTTTACAGATGTTTTTGATTCATAGGTTTTAATCACTATTACATGATCTATTAAAACCTTTTATTATTAACAAATAAAAACATTATTTACTCTGACTTCATTTCACTATGTTATTTTAATGGACATGAAACCCAAATATTTTCTTTCACGATTCAGATAGAGGACACAATTTTAAGCAACTTTCCGATTTAGTTTTTGATCAATTTTGCTTCATTCTTTTGATATCCTTTATTCAAGGAGCAGAAATGCACTACTGGGCGCTAGCTGAGCACATCGGTAAGCCAATGGAAGGAGGTATATATGTGCAGCTACCAATCAGCAGCTCCCTCCTGAGTCTACCTAAGAATGCTTTTCAAAAATGAATAACAAGAGAGCAAAGCAAACTACATAACAGAAGTAAAAGAAAGTTGTTTAAAATTAGATGCTCTATGTGAATTATATAAGAATCAATTTCAATTTCATAAACTTTAAACATTCCATTGCAACTTGAAGGACCATTAAATACTGTATAACTGCATAATTAACAAATGCATAATAAAAAAATACCATGCAAATTTGTAGATTTTTTCTGACAATTTTTATAACTTCCTTCCATTTCATGCCCTTATATCATGTGACAGTCATCATTAGATCACAGATTTATATATGTATACACTGTGAACTCTTGTACATGCCCAGTAAGAGCTGGTGTTTCAGAAAGTGTGCTTATAAAATACTTTTTTTAAAATTTGATAATGAAGGTAAATGAGGAAGTGTTTTTTTTTGTTTATTTTTAATTGAAAGCTCTACCTGAATCATAGCATTTTAATTGTGACTTTGGGGCCGATTTATCAATGTCTGGCGGACATGACCCGCTATAGCTGATACATTTTTAAAGGGACAGTCTAGTCCAAAACAAACTTTCATGATTCAGATAGAGAATGTAATTTTAAACAATTTTCCAATTTACTTTTATCATCAATTTTGCTTTGTTCTCTTGGTATTCTTAGTTGAAAGCTAAACCTAGGAGGTTCATATGCTAATTTATAAGCCCTGGAAGGCCGCCTCTTCTCTCAGGGCATTTTGACAGTTTTTCACCACTAGAGGGTGTTAGTTCATGTGTGGCATATAGATAACACTGTGCTCATGAAAGTGGAGTTCCAGTGAACCAGCTCTGATTGGCTAAAATGCAAGTCTGTCAAAAGAACTGAAGTAAGGGGGCAGTTTGCAGAAACTTAGATACAAGGTAATCACAGAGGTAAAAAGTGTATTAATATAACTGTGTTGGTTATGCAAAACTGGGGAATGGGTAATAAAGGGATTATCTATCTTTTTAAAGAATAAAGATTCTGGTGTAGACTGTCCCTTTAAATCTACAAATATTCTTACTTTTGTCCATTCCATTGCAAAGAAATGCAGATTCGGTTAGATGGGGTTTTTTTTCACTTTATTTTGTAAGGTAATACAATCTGTTAAATGCACATCTGTTTAAATTAGGTAATCCCCTCAATTATGATAAATCCAGAAAAAATCTTATTGCATAAAAATTCAAAAAATTATAAGAAATATGCTTTCGTAAGAATTTTCAAGGGTTTCTACACAGCTACACAGAAGCAAAATATATCAAATTCAATTCATCTGTATTGATGATGACGGCTTAATGTGTCTGATAACAGATTTTGTCACGTAATCAGTATACATATTTTGTGACGTCAAATTAACAATTTCATGTCATTTTAAATTAATCTTATGATTTGTCATTTTTTGTATCAAAACTTTAAATTGCAATTATAAGATACCCTTCTAATTATCATGTTTCTTAAAACAAGTTTCTTTATGGAATGGAATGGTTTGGAACGGGAAACTCAATGAAAACCATTGAAAAGCATTGTATGCAGCTCTTCCAAAGGATTACAAACATAATCCTTTGTTTTGTTTTTATATGTCTATGGCAGATTTCATTTGTCTTCCAAATTCACATTACTCTCCAAAGGTTTGTGTATGATTGTCTATGAGATTTAAAATGTTTCTTAATATAATTTTTTTCACTCATGTCCTTTTAATAACTATTAAAGGGGTTACATGCTTTGGCCCACATGTATTAAAAGGTGAGCAGACCAGCTTCTCAACCTGAGAAGCTGTGCACTCGCCTTCATGGCATATCGGCAATGGATACTGTTTGTCCTCTAACTGTATGTATCATTACACGCTCAAGCGAGCGTGTAAAGCCCATCCCTTGCCTTGCACGACCAATTACATTAGAGAAGGGCCTTTCGATCACTCGCTTGCTCGGGGTAATTGTAAGAAGCAGCAAACTGAAGATTGTTGCTTCTTAAATTGCGGGAATAAGGCTCACTTGTGAATCTGCCCCGAAAGGGCACTGGAGCTTACCATGCTTAGTACATGGAGCCCGTTGTGTTTTATATTTAGAGTAGCATAATGCACCTTATAATTAAAATACATTTATGCAGTATTGTAATGATCTAAAATACCAATCAAGTATGAAAACTTTATGAATATATATTAACACATTGCTTGTTTAATATATATATTTTTTTTCAATGGGCAAAATGCTTCCACCCTACTTCTTGCCTTGTTTGGTAGGGTCAGTACAAACTTGTTACTGGCGCAGACAAGGCTTGACAACTGTCAATTTGTTACCAAAATGTATTTTGCAGTTTCTTATCTAAAGTATATTAGGCTAGATAACAAGAAGAGTGCAAATTAGCACTATTGTGTGCTAACACTGTGCTTTTATTTTTATTCTAATATTACAAGTTGAAAGTAATACATTAGCGCTCAACTGAAAGTCTGGATTCTTCTTACATTGCCGGAAGAAGGCTCACGTGTGAATCTGTCCCACAAGGGCTCTGGAGCAGCTTATCCTGCCTAGCTCATGGAGCACATTGTGTTTTATATTTAGAGTAGCATAATGCACCTTATAATTAAAAGACGTTTATGTATTGTTGTAATACAAGTGCGGTAAATCCCTCAAATAAATACATTTGCATTAGATGTATACATTTGAGTGAAATGCTTTATTTTATTATATATACATATGTTTTGTTATGTATATACTCAGGAATTAATTATTTCATGTCTCCAAAAAAGTTCAGTTTTCTAAACACTTTTTTGTGTGGTGTTCTCCAGCACAACATTTAACTAACTACTTGTAATATGAGTGATAATAAAGCTCCCTTTGTTATCCAACGTGTAGTGCACGCTAACAAATGTTGGAGATGTTATGATTCTCTGATAAAGCTTTTTTTACCTTTCTCTTGTAATACCAGATTGTGTGTTAAGGATAACGCACTCAACGGTATTGGTTGTCTCCACTTGTAATCTACCCCTTTATATTAGAACTAGGCGATAAGCCTGCCCAGAGGGCAGTCTATGTTTAAAAAAATACAACCCCCCAGTTACAAAAAAAAAAACAAAGTAAAAAAAAAATAACAAAAAAACAAAAACAAAGCGGGGGCGGAGCCGACCGCAGCAAAGATGGCAGCTTAAATCAGGAGCTCTGGTATGAAGGATCTGCTAAAATCTTACAATTACCGCTATAACTAAGATTAGAAGTTGGAAAAAGTGATAGAATGCTCCCTAAAGGTGTGGGGTATCGACAGAACCAGCTAAAGAGCTCCGTGTCATGCCAGCAGGCAGATTACACATAGCTGTAACTAGAAGCAGGTACACGTGGCTGGGGCCCACATGAGACTACACTTTGCTCCAGGAACACTTCAACTCTGCTAAATGGGAATCCGGTGAACAGATCACACACCCATTACCCACATTTGCCTCCGGTAAGCCCAGAGATATAAATTATAGACAGATAACGTCAATTTAATCTCGCCCATACCCTACATAGACTTGCGAGATAAGAGAACAGAGACCTCGCAGCCAACGGCACCTTACAACTAGTGAGCTAGATACACCTTCATCTCATATAGATGGCGATCTCTCTCTTAAGAGCTCTATGTGCTTGGCTGGATTACTACGGAGGAGACCTTGTAGACACGCTACATACAGCAATGACTTCTGCCTCTAGTTTGGGCCCCATCGCAGTCTTCCTCACTAGCAGCACTGTTGCCCTGCCTGATTCCTTGGATGACCGCTACTGTGAATCTTCCACTGTGAGGAGCGCAACTTTCGCTAAGTCAGCTAAACAAAGAGGTCAGGAGCCAGACGCCACCACACAGCATTTTATTTTAGTAACTATAGGAAGCCCGCAGTCCGGACACTGTGTAGACCTACCCACAGGCTGTGAAACAGCGCAGCAGGATTCGGGAAGTTGCGGAACTCAGGCACTGCTTGCAGACAGCAGCAGAGACCTTCGATCTGAGAGGGGGAGAGATAATCGCAAGAACGTCTTCGAAAATCTTACTCAAAGATCACAACCACTATCCCATTTTAATTGGGCCCTGAGAAAATTGACAACTAAAGCAAGGAAGGTGGATGGCCAGAAAGTCACAGCACAGAGAATGCGGGAGGGTTCTCAATATCATTCTCAAGCTCGCAAAAGACAAAGGTTCTCTAATTTTTCCAGCTACATCTTCAGAGCCATGAGAACTGGGATTGGTTAGTATTATTATTGTTTTAGTGTGCCCCTGTAAACATGGATACTTGCTTGATATCTATATATTTCCATGTGCAGGATCTCACTGATGATGACTTTTGAGTTTGATACAAGAATCTATGAATATGCTGCTTTGTGACTGATCTGCAGACTCTCTAAAATCTGAACGCTAAGTTACTGCTAGGCACCACCCCAGATTTTCCAAATATCTGCAGCTCTTTAATATTGCAGTTTCCTCCCCATGTTTAGCAAGAGTGGTTGAAATGATGACTATTTGTGCTTATAAATACAACCAGCTGAATGTTTGAGCCACATATTGTTGTTGAAAATGCTCTCTGCTGTGTATCTACAGTTTAGCTATAGGCAAAGTTTTTATCCTTCAGGGAGCCTAAGAATATGGCCGTACACCACCTGATGGCGGCTCAACTGACTATGTCTGCTTGTTAAAATTTTCCAGCTAAGATTCGTTATGGACACTTATGGCTCAAGGTTGGCGATACTTTTGCCCTCATCGATTGAAATGTTGCTACCCTGTTGGTACTTTCAAGTCACCTGCTCCAATATGTTTATAAGAGTCCTATATTGAATATGTGTGCTTTCTAATGAATCGTTTACATACTGTTTTTGAGTTATTTAGGCCAGTGTTCCCTACAGATGCATTATTTTTCATACATTTTTTCTCCCTCATGTTAGATTTAAGCTGGCTTTCATAACGATCTGTTCGAACTGTTTACTATGTTATTAGTCCAGCAGCAGCTGAGACTTATGGCTTCCTCTCAGGGTCGTATTCACATACGAACACCTTACAGTCTGACACCACAGACTGAGCTAGTACCTTAGTTAAGACAGAGTTCTGAGTTGCTGGTTCAAACACTTGACTAGCTGCTCCTCTCTGTTCCCATGCTAACTGTTTCTCCCTTTAGGTGTGCTTGAGATGCTGTCTAAAAAAGCTAATTGCTCTATATTATAGGTTATGCTTAGTTATACAGAAAATATGTCTCCCCATGCTATTTCTCCCAGATTAAGCTATAATTAGACCCCTCACTCTAGACTAAATATTGCAATTTGTGGCCTAACTATTCCTCACGCATAACACTGTGCTACTGCCTTCTTTTCTATAGTGGAAAGGAAAATTTTCACTAATATATACATGATGTTGGCTAATTTAGCTATCTAGCGCACTACGTACTTTTTATTAAGAGATGTGTGTGTTTATGAGCTATTTCCATATGTTATGCTTATGCGCCCCATCTCCTGTCTGGGTGCGCGTCAAATGTTTTAAGGCTCCCATATAACCAATCAGTAGAGCTCAAGCATTATGCATATTGTGGTTAGAGCCCCTATATCTTCAGTACACTATATATTTCTACTTGTACCTATGATATGTCAGGAGCTATGTTTCTGAGTGCTACAGTTTATTGCATAATACTGCAACACACTATACACCCTAAAGTTTACTATGTAATGAGAGTGCTGAGTACACTTAGTGCACTCCATAGATATGGCAGAGTTAGGATGTAAAATCTCAATTTTCTTTACTCTCCTGTGCTCTTCCTTTCTGTTATCAATGTTATGATGTATCCTGAAACATGACATATATGATTGACGCCTTACTTATGCTTTCCGGTGTCATGCAGTTTACTGTGTAGTCTCTATACTAATATTGTAACAACTATATGCAGGGTATACCTATCACCTACTATGTATGTATGAGTATTTGAGTGTATACTATAATCAAGGTGTCATGCCCAGATGTGCTCGGTGTCCCAAACTGGTTATTTAGACAGATGCGATTAGTCCCTCTTATTGCTGTTATATATTAACCTATTTACTATTAAGGCCTGTGTTATGAGCACAGCTCTCTACATTAGTTATAATATTTATTACTCTAAAAATCTGAGCATTACTTAAATAATTTTTGCCTTAATTTGCCTTACTTATACCTTCCTGTGTCATGCAGCTTACTCTTTAGTCCCTATACTAATATTGTAACAATTATATGCAAGGCATATTTGTCACCTAATATGTGTATATGAGTATCTGAGTATATAATATAAATAAGGTGTCATACCCAGGTATGTTCTGTGTCCCACACTGGTTATTTAGACAGATGCAATCACCCCCTCTTATGGCTGTTATTTATTAACCTATTTACTATTAAAAGAGCTTCAATTAGGTCTTGAGAGCGTGTATACTCCCCCTGTCTAAGTAAAATAAGCCAATAGGGGTACATTCCATCTACCCCGCTCTATGGTCAAGACCAACCTACTTTCACAATCTCCTGGCTCAAAGTCTATGTGAGGTTAAAGCCATTCTACGTCCTGATAATGTCCCTATATTAGCTAACTTCCCTTCAACACTAATGATACAATCATACCAAAAACGGAGAAGCTTATTGACAGGAAATACCCTAATTCGCTATTTATTAGATTTAATAATCCCTAGTCTGCCCTGGGACTCCCCCTCCTTGGACACTTCTAATCTCCCAGCTCATAATTTAAACCTTAAGCTTCGCATACTCATATAAGGCCCCCCCCCTCCCCTTTCCTATATGTATAGCGGTGCTTACCCGCTGAATATCCCTCCCCCCTAGATATCTCAGCCCAAAAGTGGCTGATGCATAAGCCAACTCTCCACAGTTTGACTTCTCTGACCTGGATACTTTATTGATTATTTCCTATAGTACTGTGGAGATCATATATTAAACAGATAACATAAAATGAAGTTGTATTCCATTTCGCCTAAACTTATTGTCTATTTTTCAGCTTACGATTTGATGTGTAATTATATTAGTACATGTATATCTTGTTTTTCTCTTCCCAAAAATGTCAATCTATAGACATTGTATTATTTACACTGGTGTAATTTTTGCCCAGGGCGATGTTTGCTTGTAAATCTATGTGTTAAACTTCAATAAAAAAAATATTTTAAAAAAAAACAAAAAAAAAACAAAGCTATCCAAAATAATAAAATGAAACCTAAACTAATACCCCTATCAAAAAAAGCACCTCCTAATCTAATACTAAACTACTAATAGCCCTGAAAAGGGCCTTTTGTAGGGCATTGCCCTAAGTTAAACAGCTCTTTTACTACTAAAAAATACTAAGTCCCCCCTAACAGTAAAAACCCCCCACTCACCAACCCCCCCAAAAAAAAACTAACACTAAAAAACTAAACTACACAAGGGGCATTTGTATGGGCATTGCCCTTAAAAGGGCATTCAGCTCTTTTATTGCCCTTAAAAGGGCAATCAGCTCTTTTTCAAGCCCAAAAAAACCCTAATCTTAAAAAAAAAACACCCCAGAAATGAAAATAAAAAAGCCTAAACCTAAGCCCCAAATAGGTACTCACTGTTTCTGAAGTCCGGCGGAGAAGGTCTTCTTCCAAACGGATCCATCATCTTCTATCTTCATCCGGAGTGAAGGCGGCGCAGAGCGGAGGTGCAGAGCTGTGTTCCCGATCAGCGGTCCTCGGCAGCAGTGGTCCTCAGCAACATGGCAGCTCCTCTTCATCTGATGTCGGTTATTGACTGAATATTGAATGCAAGGTACCGCAATCAATTTGGGGTACCTTGCATTCCTATTGGCTGAAATTTTGAAATCAGCCAATAGGATTAGAGCTACTGAAATCCTATTGGCTGTTAAAATCAGCCAATAAGATTTCAGTAGCTCTCATCCTATTGGCTGATTTTGAAAAATTCAGCCAATAGGAATGCAAGGTACCCCAATAAATATGGGGTACCTTTAATTCAATCTTCAGTGTGTGGCGGACGATCGCATGAAGAGGAACCTCCACGCCACCGCAGAGGACCGCCACATCTGGGAAGACCACTCCGGACTTCCACTCCGTGCCACCTTCGCTGTTGATGAAGATGATGGACCCGCCTGGAAGAAAACCTTCTCTGCCGGACTTCAGGTGGTTTATTATTTTCTGCAATGTTAGCCTTTTTTATTTTATTTTGTGTAATTTTAGATTAATTTTTTTTTTTTAAGTAATGTAGTATTTTATTATTTTATGTAAAAATTAAGGGGTTAATTTAGGGGATGTTAGATTAAGGGGCTTAGTCATTAACTTAGTTATTTGCGTTGTGGGGGTTGGCGGTGCAGGTTTAGGGGTTAATAAATTAATTAGCAATGTGGGGGAAGAGCGGATTAGGGGTTAATAGATGTATTAGGTAGTTTGCGATGCTAGGGTTGGAGGATTTAGGGGTTAATAATTTTATTAGGTTTTTTTGTATTAATACTTTGTGCAGGTGGTTATGTTTTTTTTCTTCTTAAAGGGACATAATATTCATATGCTAAAACACTTGAAACTGATGCAGTATAACTGTAAAAAGCTGACAGGAAAATATCACCTGAGCATCTCTATGTAAAAAAATAAGATATTTTACCTCACAACTGCCTCAGCTCAGCAGAGTAAGTTCTGTGTAAAAAGTTATACTCAGCTGCAGCCCAGCTGCAGGTAAACAAAAAAAAATGAAGAAATAAACAGCAGCCAATCAGCATCAGCAGTGCTGAGGTCATGAACTCTTTTACTGTGATCTCATGAGATTTGACTTAACTCTCATGAGATTTCATTGTAAACTTCCTTACACTGAAAAGGGAAATAACATGAGAGTCCACGAGGCTCAACCCTTCGGCTGTCCCGGGACAGACATATTGATATGCTGCTTAGAAGTCCTTTACAATGGGATGTGGCTACTGAGAAACTTTTGAGGTAAAATATCTTTCTTTTTTACATAGAGATGTTCAGGTGATATTTCCTAGTCAGCTTTTTACAGCTATACTGCATCACTTTCAAGTGTTTAAACATTTGGGTATTATGGCCCTTTAATACTTAATACAGGTGGTTAGTTTTTTTTCTAATACTTATTGCAGGCGGTTAAGTTTTTTTTTATACTTATTGCGGGCGGTTAGTTTTTTTTTTTGAATGCTCCATTTGCCTTCGCTGCATCCCGGTGGATTCCAAAAATGGCAGGGTCCACCCTGTCATTTTCGGAATCCACCGGGATGCAGCTTCACTGCATCCAGGTGAATTCTTTTGGCTGCACGCGCAGCAAACATTCTTTTTTGGCTGCCTCGCTCTGCCAACATTCCTTAGATAATGCATGTGCAACTGCTGACAGTGATGGGCACATTAGAAACGCAATTATAGTATAGATGTAAATGTATTAGGTAACCATTTACAATCTGAGTATGTAACCCAGTTTAAAATAACATGAACAAGGAATACAAATTAAAACAAGATATTACTATGGACAAATAAATTAAAACTTCAAAGTTATACATTTTGCTAAAGCCTACTGGAAATAGATAACATGCTGAATCTCTGAGCAAAGCTAATTTGCATGTATATTTCATCTTTTGATTGTGACTAGAAAGTATTCTTGCACAGAATGACCATCTCTGAAAGATTATTATCAGAAAAATACCTTATAAGAATATCTGATTTTCAATTATCTGATGAAAGCTGCACTTCCTGCCACATAAATGATATTCAAGCAAATTTAACAGTGTGTCAGTAAGGGATTCAACAAATGCATTGTAGATTGTGAAATAATATTTAAGAAAAAATGAGCACCAGAAGAATATGTAAATCTTAAAGTGAAATGTTTCACAAGAGATGTTGTACATATGTATGTATTGTAAAAACGTCCCTGATAGATACAGCAGATATAGGTTGGATTAGCACTACTTGATTAGGCAAGCGCTTACATATGTGGTTGTCGAGTGAATGAGAGTTTAGAAACCAGTGTGATGCAAGACAGAGGACCTGGGTTCAAATTCTGAGTAGATTCTCACACAGCAAGATAAATAACTGGTGAAGGTTGTCTGTGAGATGGATGAATAAGGAGAAGCTAAGGTTTTTAGAGCTTGATCTGGAGGTAGTGTGAAATAATCTAGGATCACAATTGGTGACCTGATTGAGTAAAGTGCAACATTTCATTGGAGAAGAGTGATATATTTGTGTGACATTAGCATAGAGGAGATACTTTAACATACCGGATGATGTACTTTTATCTAAAAGAAAAAATATTGGTTGAGAAAAGTAAGGGACCCAAGACTGAGCTTTGCAGTACTCCTGAAAAAGGCAGAAGATCAGAAGACCTGTCATTGAAAGAAACTGAAAATGAGTGTTTGAAAAGTAGGAAACAAGGATGTTTTTTTTAATGCCAGAAGAATGGAGAGTCTGTAAGAGAAAAATTTGTCTACCGAGTCAAAAAAAGCAGGCAGTTCTAGATGAATAAATAAAAGTGTTTCAATCATTTGCACTCACAAAAAGTAAATATTTTGATGGTTTAAGGTGAGATCAATACTTGCCATTGGGATATATTTATTTTGACATATATATATATATAGACAGAGGATTCAGCAACAAGGTATTGAATCTCTTGTTTTCTTTGAATCATCTTAACGGGACATGAAACCCAAAATGTTTCTTTCATGATTCAGTTAGAGAATTCAATTTTAAACATCTTTCCAATGTACTTCAAGTGTTTAATTTGCTTCCTTCTCTTGTTATTCTTTGCTAAAAGGTTTCTCTAGGTAAGCTCAGGAGCGGCAAATAACCTAGGTTCTAGCTGCTGATTGGTGGCTGCATATATATACCGAATGTCATTGACTCACCCATGTTTTCAGTTAGAAACTAGTAGTGCATTGCTGCTCCTTCAACAAATGATACCAAGAGAATCAAACAAATTAGATAAAAGAAGTAAATTACATAGAAAGTTGTTTAACCCCTTAAGGACAAGGCCATTTTTCAATTTCTTTCCCTTAAGGACCAGGGCTATTTTTACATTTCTGCGGTGTTTGTGTTTATCTGTAATTTTCCTCTTACTCATTTACTGTACCCACACATATTATATACCGTTTTTCTCGCCATTAAATGGACTTTCTAAAGATATCATTATTTTCATCATATCTTATAATTTACCTTAAAAAATATAAAATACAAGGAAAAATGTAAAATATGATGGAAAAATGTAAAATAACACACTTTTTCTAACTTTGACCCTCAAAATCTGTTACACATCTACAACCACCAAAAAACACCCATGCTAAATAGTTTCCAAATTTTGTCCTGAGTTTAGAAATACCCAATGTTTACATGTTCTTTGCTTTTTTTGCAAGTTATAGGGAAATAAATACAAGTAGCTGTTTCCAAACCATTTTTTTTTAAAATTAGCACTAGTTGCATTGCAACAATCATATCTGTCAGGAATCCCTGAATATCCCTTGACATGTATATATTTTTTTAGTAGACAACCAAAAGTATTGATCTAGGCCCATTTGTGTATATTTCATGCCACCATTTCACCGCAAAATGCGATCAAATAAAAAAAATTGTTCACTTTTTCACAAACCTTTTCACAAACTTTAGGTTTCTCACTGAAATTATTTACAAACAGCTTGTGCAATTAAGGCACAAATGGTTGTAAATGCTACTCTGGGATCCTCTTTGTTCAGAAATAGCATACATATATGGCTTTCGTATTATTTTTTGGCAATTTGAAGGCCACTAAATGCCGCTGCGCACCACATTTGAATTAGGCCCAGCAGTGAAGGGGTTAATTCGGTAGTTTGTAGGGAGCTTGTAGGGTTAATTTTAGCATTAGGGTAGTGTAGTCGACAACCCAAAGTATTGCTCTAGGCCCATTTTGATATATTTCATGCCACCATTTCACCGCCAAATGCGATCAAATAAAAAAAATCATTAACTTTTTCACTAACTTTGGGTTTCTCACTGAAATTATTTACAAACAGCTTGTGCAATTATGGCACAAATGGTTGTAAATGCTTCTCTGGGATCCCCTTTGTTCAGAAATAGCAGACATATATGGCTTTGGCGTTGCTTTTTGGTAATTAGAAGGCCGCTAAATGCCGCTGTGCCCCACACTTGTATTATGCCCAGCAGTGGCGGGGTTAAATAGGTAGCTTGTACGGAGCTTGAAGGGTTAATTTTAGCTGTAGTGTAGAGATCAGCCTCCCA
This sequence comes from Bombina bombina, assembly GCF_027579735.1. Classification (NCBI taxonomy): domain Eukaryota; kingdom Metazoa; phylum Chordata; class Amphibia; order Anura; family Bombinatoridae; genus Bombina; species Bombina bombina. Next base: position 130,350,290 of record NC_069501.1, read on the forward strand.
CCTAACACATCCCACCCCTGCTCCCTCCCAAACAACTCTCTTCCCTACCCACCCCACAATTATCCCCGCCATCTTAAGTACTGGCAGAAAGTCTGCCAGTACTAAAATATTTTTTTTTTTTTTTTTTTTTTTTTTTTTTTTAAAAATAATAATATTCAAATGTGTAGGATCGCCCATCAGCCCCCAACCTCCCTGATCCCCCCCAAATAGCTCTCTAACCCTCCCCCCACTAACTATTCACCACCATTTTGGGTACTGGCAGTTATCTGCCAGGACCCACTTTGCAATAAAATGTGGCCTTTTTAAAAAAAAAATAAAAAAAAATATATCACTTTTTCTGTAGTTTAGTGTAGCTGGCCCCCCACCCCTCCCAGATCCCGTTTTCAGATTTTTTTTCTCTCTGCCATCTCCCACCCACCACCCTCTCCCATCACTTGCACATTTTTAATTTTAATTGTGGACAGATCGCGCACACGCATGCCCCCCCACCCCTGCACACGCTCCCATGTGCACCCGCCAGGTATTTCACATTGCTGGCCGGAAGCTTACCAGCGATGGGCCGCCCACCCGCCTCCCTGCAGCTGCTCCCACCCACCAACGATCAACACCATCTGTGTGCCATAAAAACTTGGTGTGATATCTTTTCTAACCATTTGATGCTACATCATGTTGCATAAAAATGTTACTAAGTTAATTATTTAAAGGAACACCAGAATTGTTATTGTTTAAAAAGATAGATAATCTCTTTATTACCCATTCCCCAGTTTTGCAAAACAAACACAGTTATGTAAATACACTTTTTACCTCTGTGATTACATTTTATCTATGCCTCTGCAAACTGCCCCCTTATTTTAGTTCTTTTGACAGACATCCATTTTAACCAATCAGAGCTGGCTCACTGGAACTCCACGTGCATGAGCACAGTGTTATCTATATGACACACATGAACTAACACCCTCTAGTGGTGAAAAACTGTCAAAATGCCCTGAGAGAAGAGGTGGCCCTTAAGATCTTAGAAATTAGCATATGAACCTCCTAGGTTTAGCTTTCACCTAAGAATACCAAGAGAACAAAGCAAAATTGGTGATAAAAGTAAATTGGAACATTGTTTAAAATTACATTCTCTATCTGAATCATGATGTTTATTTTAGACTAGACTGTCCCTTTAACATAAAACTTCCCTTCATTTACAGTCAACCTTTGCAAGAATTAACTGTTTTCTGCTTCACCATCATCTGCTCCAAGACACTTCCTTTTCTTGACAATTACTCTGCTCTAACAAAATGGAGTATCTGGAGGTAATTTGTAAGTAGCCAAAGCTGACGGACAAATGTGCAATAGATCACAATGCTTTAATAAATATAATAAAATATTGAACAAACATGCATCACAGACACATTTCTCAGAAAGAAGTAACTGTCATAGCAGCTATGGAGACATTAAAATTACTCATGTTTTCCACTCAGTCAGTTAAATGCTTCAGATAGAATTTGCTAACTAAAAATGACAAATAAAAATACTAGGGTTTATTGATGTTTGTTTGTCTCTCAATGATATTCATCTGCGCTGATCATGCTCCCTTACCTCAGTCAGATTGCCTATTGATACAGACAGTGACACAGACAGTATCACTGTCTCTAGCGATGATGCGGTGGAGCTGGTGGGAAGGGGTGGGGGGTTAAGGAAAGAGGCAAGTGGGTAGCTCATCACTCATCAGGGGGAAGAGGCTTCCCTACACTACAGCAAATGAGCACAGGAGGGGAGAGGGAGGGATGAGCCCTGCACTACAAAAACTGTGCTCTTAGATGGAGAGGGGACCTGAATGTTAATTTGCCTGGGTGAGGTGGGGAGGTTAAGAGGGGGTTCTATGCATTGTGGGGGAAAATAAATAAAAAAATAAATTACATTTATAGATGTTACTGGCAGCCAGTGTGCCAGTAACAAATATTGCAATGACCAGGAAGAAGGAGGGAAGAAAGCCTGTTTGGGAGGGATCAAGGAGGTGAGAGGCTGAGTAAAGATCCTTACACTCCATAAAATAATAAAAATTAATAATAATAGTTTTTTTTTTTTTTTTTTAAAAAGCCATAAACTGCACACTGGCAGACTGGCCACTAGTACTTTAGATAGTGGGGGCCAGTTAGAGGGGGGAGAGAAAAGAGCTGTTTGATCAGGGAGTCAGGGAGATGGTAGGTGTCAGGCATGAGGGTAATCTCTAAACTATAGCAAAAATTACCCTTAAAGGACCAGTAAACAAATGCTCAATAACAAAACAATGCAATAGCACTTAGAGGCATATTTAACAATGTGTGAGCGGACATGATACTAGCGTATCATGTCTGCTGCACATCTCTGCACATTGATAAATGCCGGGCATTTATTATTGCACCAGCAGTTCTTGTGAACTGCTGGTGCAATACCGCCCCCTGCAGATTCGTGGCCAATCATCCACTAGCAGGGAATGTCAATCAACCCGATTGTATTTGATCAGGTTAATTTATGTCCGCCGCCTCAGAGCAGGCAGACAAGTTAGGGAGCAGCGGTCTTTAGACTGCTGATTCATAACTTTTGTTTCCGGCGAGCCTGTAGGCTCGTCGGAAACAAGGGGCCTCAAGCTCCATACAGAGCTTGATAAATATGCCCCTTAGTCTGAACTTCAGTAGTAAAATGTTTTCTGACAAATTTCAAAGCTATGTCTATTTCCACTCCTCCTGTATCATGTGACAGTCATCAGCCAATCACAAATGCATATACATATGTTCTGTGAATTCTTGCACATGCTTAGTAGGAGCTGGTTATTCAAAAAGTGTAAATATAAAAGGGCATATAGGGCATGCAATTTTAAACAACTTTCCAATTTACTTTTCTCATCAAATGTGCTTTGTTCTCTTGGTATTCGTTGTTGAAAGCTAAACCTAGGTAGACTCATATACTAATTTATAAGCCCTTAAAGGCCGCCTCTTATTGCAGTGCATTTTGACAGTTTTTAGACAGCCCTAGTTCACATGTCCCATGTAGATAACATTGTTCTCACTTCCGTGGAGTTATTTATAAGTCAGCACTGATTGGATAAAATTAAATTCTGTCAAAAGAACTGAAATAAAGGGCCATTATGCAGAAGCTTAGATACAAGGTAATCACATTGGTAAAAAAATGTATATTAATATAACCGTGCTGGTTTTGCCAACCTGGTGAATGGGTAATAAAAGGATTGTCTATTTTATTACACAATAAACATTCTGGAGTATACTGTCCCTTTAATGTCCCTTTATGGTACAAACAAGCACTTCCTGTTAGCTTCAAACACGCTAATAATAACTTTTATTATTTAAAAAAAAAAAAAAATGTATGAAAGATATTTTTAGAGTTCATCGTCTCTTTAAAATATGTGGTAAGGTGTACAGCCTGTTTAGAAAATATGCTGCAGGTTTTATAACTCAGCAAAACAGCCCCTAATGGTTTTCTAAACCTTGTCGACCAGATGTTTTGCCAAAGGCTTTCACCTTTACCCGTCTATAATATTATGAGACGAGGGAATAGTGTTTTTCATCTGTGATGTTAAATTGCCAACGTCTGCTGACAGCTTCAGTTGCTGAGCTGCTTAAATGCCAAGTATTTTTCCATAACACATTTCAGCATTTCATGTGGAAGTGTATGATTTGTGCCATGATATTTTAGAATATTTCTAGCCAGTTAGCAATTACCGTGTATCCTGAACGAAGCTTTACTTTCCGTTCCTTATTTAAAAATTCAGTAAAGAAAAGCATTTTCATCAATCATTTATTACAGTTGTTGCCTAGCAAGCAACTTGGGAAAGGTAGTTTTCTTATATCTCTTGCCATCCTTGCATGTTTTGCAAATTTGGGATGTTTTTAAAGGGGTGACACTATTAAACCTCTGCTTGTAGAAAAGAGGAATGTATGGGATGCTAAAAACTGAGTTTGAATTTGCCTCCTTTTATTTATTGCCATTATATATACCTGTACATGCCAACATCATATAAGATAATTGGTGTATAGTTTTTGTGTAGCTGTAGGCACAAGAACTGGTACATTTGCTAAACCCCTCAGCAACAAATTTAGCTTATATTTATCTCATACATTCTCACATAAATAGTGATACATGAAACCTCTCTAGACAATTATGGAATATTGATTTGTAATTGTTTTGTAATTACATTTATATATAAAGTTGTTTCTGGGTAAGATTGGGTTATCCTCTTAAAAATAAGGGCTTTGGATATATGTATATAACTTTGATCTGCACATTAAATTAATGCACATTTCATGCCAGGTGATCAATATTAGCCCAGTGATTACCTAGCTATCAATACCTATTTGAAATAGAGACTTCTGGGATTAGAAAACAAAGGGTTTTGGGGGATTCTACACATTTTTGATGGCCCGTATTAAAAAAATAAACAAAAAGCAAACATTTAAAGGGAAATTAAACACTAGATAAATGCTAGATAGAATGATGCATTCTGGGGGGTCTATTTAACAAGGGCCAAATGGCCCCTGTTCCCCTTGTTTCCGCGCAAGCCTTCAGGTTTGCCGGAAACAGCAGTTAAGAAGCAGCGGTCAAAGACTGCTGCTCCTAAACTCAAACGCAGCCTCTGCGTCAGCGTATAGCAATCTGCCCGATCATGTACGATCGGGTTGATTGACACCCCCTGCTAGCAGCCGATTGGCTGTGAATCTGCAGGGGGTGGTATTGCACCAGCAATTCACAAGAACTGCTGGTGCAATGATAAATGCCGACAGCAAATGCTGTCAGCATTTATCGATGTGTATATATAGGTGTCGGGCTATGTCTGATTGGCTGATTCAATCAGCCAATCAGATTGAGCTTGTATTCTATTGGCTGTTCCGATCAGCCAATAGAATGCGAGCTCAATCAGATTTTCTTACCTTAATTCCGATTGGCTGATAGAATCCTATCAGCCAATCGGAATTCGAGGGACGCCATCTTGGATGACGTCATTTAGAGGATACTTCATTCGTCGGGCCAGCTGGATGTTCCGCGTAGGAGGTCGGAAGAAAGAAGATTGAAGATGCCGCTTGGAGGAAGACTTCGCCCCGATGGAGGACTTCTTCTTTGCCGCTTGGATGAAGACATCGCTAGGATGGAAGACTTCTTCTTTGCCACTTGGATGAAGACATCCCCAGATGGAAGACTTCTTCTTTGCCGCTTGGATGAAGACATTGCCCGGATTGGATGAAGAGTTCGACCCGGCTGGGTGAAGATGACTCAAGGTAGGGAGATCTTCTGGGGCTTAGTGTTAGTTTTTTTAAGGGGGGTTTGGGTTGGTTTAGAGTAAGGGTATGTGGGTGGTATTGTGTTTTTTTACAGGCAAAAGAGCAAATTACTTTGGGGCATGCCCCGCAAAAAGCCCTTTTAAGGGCTGGTAAAAGAGCTGGTTAATTTTTAATTTAGAATAGGGTAGGGCATTTTTTTATTTTGGGGGGCTTTATTATTTTATTAGGGGGCTTAGAATAGGTGTAATTAGTTTAAAATTCTTGTAATCTTTTTTTATTTTTTGTAATTTAGTGTTTGTTTGTTTTTGTCATTTAGTTTAGTGTATTTAATTGCATTTTAGTTTAGATATTTGTAGTTAATTTAATTTATTGATAGTGTAGGTATATTTGTAACTTAGGTTAGGATTTATTTTACAGGTAAATTGGTAATTATTTTAACAAAGTAGCTATTAAATAGTTATTAACTATTTAATAGCTATTGTACCTAGTTAAAATAAATACCAAGTTACCTGTAAAATAAATATAAACACTAAAATAGCTACAATGTAATTATCAATTATATTGTAGCTATCTTAGGGTTTATTTTATAGGTAAGTATTTAGATTTAAATAGGGATATTTTAATTAATAATATTAATATTAATTAGATTTATTTTAATAAGAATTTAGTTAGGGGTGTTAGAGTTAGATAGGGTTAATATAGTTAATATATATAATATAATAACTATATTAACTATATTAACCCTAATATAATTAGGGTTAATATAGTTAATATAGGTGGCGGCGGTGTAGGGGGATTAGACTAGGGGTTAATGTATTTAATATAGGTGGTGGTGGTGTAGGTGGATTAGATTAGGGGTTAATACATTTATTATAGGTGGCGGCGGTGTAGGGGGATTTAGATTAGAGGCAAAAGAGCTGTTTACTTTGTGACAATGCCCCACAAAAAGTCCTTTTAAGGACTGGTAAAAGAGCTGGTTACTTTAGTGCAATGGCCCGCAAATAGCCCTTTTAAGGGCTGGCAATAGAGCAGTTTACTTTGGGGTAATGCCACGCAAAAAGCCCTTTTCAGGGCTATTTGTAGGGTTAGATTTAGGTTTCGTGGTAGGGATAGTTTAGTATTTTAGGGGTTAATTAATTTAATATAGGTGGCGGCGGTATAGGGGAATTAGATTAGGGGTTAATAATTTAATATAGGTGGTGGCGGTATAGGGGGATTAGATTGGGGTTAATAATTTAATATAGGTTGCAGCGGTATAGGGGGATTAGATTAGGGGTTAATAATTTAATATAGGTGGCGGTGGTATAGGGGGATTAGATTAGGGGTTAATAATTTAATATAGGTGGCAGCGGTATAGGGGGATTAGATTAGGGGTTAATAATTTAATATAGGTGGCGGCTGTATAGGGGGATTAGATTAGGGGTTAATAATTTAATATAGGTGGCGGCGGTATAGGGGGATTAGATTAGGGGTTAATAATTTAATATAGGTAGCGGTGGTATAGTGGGATTAGATTAGGGGTTAATAATTTTAATATATCTGGCAGCGGGGTAGGAGCTAACATTAGGGGGTAGGTAATGTACATGGCGGTGGTGTAGGGGCTCACATTAGGGGGTAGGTAATGTATATGGCGGCGGGGTAGGGGCTCACATTAGGGGGTAGGTAATGTAGATGGCGGCGGTGTAGGGGCTCACATTAGGGGGTTATACATTTAATGTAGGTGGCGGCGGGGTCCGGGAGCGGCGGTTTAGGGGTTAAATACTTTATTAGGGATTGCGGCGGGGGATTGTGGTTGACAGGTACATAGACATTGCGCATGTGTTAGGTGTTAGGTTTTATTTAGCAGTTCGCGGTTGACAGGTAGATAGACATTGCGCATGTGTTAGGTGTTAGGTTTTATTTAGCAGTTCGCGGTTGACAGGTAGATAGACATTGCGCATGCGTTAGGTGTTGGGTTTTATTTCTCTTGTTAGGTGTATCCAGTCCACGGATCATCCATTACTTGTGGGATATTCTCCTTCCCAACAGGAAGTTGCAAGAGGATCACCCACAGCAGAGCTGCTATATAGCTCCTCCCCTAACTGCCATATCCAGTCATTCTCTTGCAAGCTCTCAACATAGCTGGAGGTAGTAAGAGGAAAGTGGTAAAATATAGTTAGTTTTTTCTTCAATCAAAAGTTTATTGTTTTTAAATTGTACCAGAGTTGTACTATTTTATCTCAGGCAGCATTTAGAAGAAGAATGTGCCTGCATTTTTCTATGATCTTAGCATAAGTAACTAAGATCCACTGCTATTCTCACATATGTCTGAGGAGTGAGGTAACTTCAGAGGGAGAATGGCGTGCAGGGTATCCTGCAATAAGGTATATGCAGTTAAGTTTTTCTAGGGATGGAATTTGCTAGAAAATGCTGCTGATACCGGATTAATGTAAGTTAAAGCCTAAATACAGTGATTTAATAGCGAATAGTATCAGGCTTGCTATCAGAGGTATATACTCTGATTAATGTGCAATATAAAATGTTTGCTGGCATGTTTAATCGTTTTTATATATGCTTTGGTGATAAAACTTATTGGGGCCTAGTTTTTTCTACATGGCTGGCTTTATTTTTGCCTAGAAACAGTTTCCTGAGGCTTTCCACTGTTATAGTATAAAAGTTACAGTTGGTGCAGTTAAAATTACAAACTGTGACATTCAGCTTCCCTCAGCAGTCCCCTGCATGCTATAGGACATCTCTGAAGGGCTCAAAAGGCTTCAAAAGTAGGAGCTGTGGCAGTTGTTATGACTGTTTAAAAAACATATTTTTAGTTTTGTTAATCTGTTTTTTGTATTAAGGGGTTAATCATCAATTTGCAAGTGGGTGCAATGCTCTGCTAACTTGTTACATACACTGTAAAAAATTCGTTAGTTTAACTGCCTTTTTTCACTGTTATTTCAAATTTTGGCAAAATTTGTTTCTCTTAAAGGCACAGTAACGTTTTTTATATTGCTTGTCAACTTTATTTAAAGTGTTTTCCAAGCTTGCTAGTCTCATTGCTAGTCTGTATAAACATGTCTGACATAGAGGAAACTCCTTGATCATTATGTTTAAAAGCCATGGTGGAACCCCATAGGAGAATGTGTACTAAATGTATTGATTTCCCTTTAAACAATAAAGATCAGCTGTTATCTTTAAAAGAATTATCACCAGAGGATTCTGACGAGGGGGAAGTTATGCCGACTAACTCTCCCCACGTGTCGGATCCTTTGACTCCCGCTCAAGGGACTCACGCTAAAATGGCGCCAAGTACATCAAAGACGCCCATAGCAATTACTTTGCAGGACATGGCGGCAATCATGGATAATACCCTGTCAGCGGTAATAGCCAGACTGCCTGAATTCAGAGGACAGCGCGATAGCTCTGGGGTTAGACGTAATACAGAGCGCGTAGATGTTTTAAGGCCCATGTCTGATACTGTGTCACAATATGTAGAAGCTGAGGAAGGAGAGCTTCAGTCTGTGGGTGACGTCTCTGACTCGGGGAAACCTGATTCAGATATGTCTACTTTTAAATTTAAGCTTGAGAACCTCCGGGTGTTGCTTGGAGAGGTTTTAGCTGCTCTGAATGACTGTGACACAATTGCAGTGCCAGAGAAATTGTGTAGACTGGATAAATACTACGCGGTGCCGGTGTGTACTGACGTTTTTCCAATACCTAAAAGGTTTACAGAAATTATTACTAAGGAGTGGGACAGACCCGGTGTGCCGTTTCCCCCCCCTCCTATTTTTAGAAAAAATGTTTCCAATAGACGCCACCACACGGGACTTATGGCAGACGGTCCATAAGGTGGAGGGAGCAGTTTCTACTTTAGCAAAGCGTACCACTATCCCTGTCGAGGACAGTTGTGCTTTTTCAGATCCAATGGATAAAAAATTGGAGGGTTACCTTAAGAAAATGTTTATTCAACAAGGTTTTATCCTGCAGCCCCTTGCATGCATTGCTCCTATCGCTGCTGCTGCAGCGTTCTGGTTTGAGTCTCTGGAAGAGGCCTTTCAGACAGCTACTCCATTGACTGAAATACTTGACAAGCTTAGAAAACTTAAGCTAGCTAATTCTTTTGTTTCTTATGCCATTGTTCATTTGACTAAACTAACGGCTAAGAATTCTGGATTCGCCATCCAGGCGCGTAGGGCGCTATGGCTTAAATCTTGGTCAGCTGACGTGACTTCAAAGTCTAAATTACTTAACATTCCCTTCAAGGGGCAGAGCCTATTCGGGCCTGGTTTGAAGGAAATTATTGCTGACATTACTGGAGGTAAGGGTCATACCTTTCCTCAGGACAGGGCCAAATCAAGGGCCAAGGCAGGTGCAGCATCAACTTCCTCTGCTACAAAACAAGAGGGAACTTTTGCGCAATCCAAGCCGGCCTGGAAATCTAACCAGGCCTGGAGCAAAGGCAAGCAGGCCAGAAAGCCTGCTGCTGCCTCTAAGACAGCATGAAGGAACGGCCCCCTATCCGGCAACGGATCTAGCAGGGGGCAGACTTTCTCTCTTCGCCCAGGCGTGGGCAAGAGATGTTCAGGATCCCTGGAGGTTGGAGATCATATCTCAGGGATATCTTCTGGACTTCAAAGCTTCCCCCCAACAAGGGAGATTTCACCTTTCGAGATTATCTGTAAACCAGATAAAGAAAGAGGCATTCTTACGCTGTGTGCAAGACCTCCTAATAATGGGAGTGATCCATCCAGTTCCACAGATGGAACAAGGACAGGGATTTTATTCAAATCTGTTTGTGGTTCCCAAAAAAGAGGGAACCTTCAGACCAATTTTGGATCTAAAGATCTTAAACAAATTCCTCAGAGTTCCATCGTTCAAAATGGAAACTATTCGGACAATCCTACCTATGATCCAGGAGGGTCAGTACATGACCACAGTGGCTTTGAAGGATGCTTACCTTCACATACCGATTCACAAAGATCATCATCGGTTCCTAAGGTTTGCCTTTCTAGACAGGCATTACCAGTTTGTGGCTCTTCCCTTCGGGTTAGCTACAGCCCCAAGAATTTTTACAAAGGTTCTGGGGTCTCTTCTGGCGGTCCTAAGACCATGGGGCATAGCAGTGGCCCCTTATCTAGACGACATCCTGATACAGGCGTCAAACTTCCAAATTGCCAAATCTCATACGGACATAGTGTTGGCATTTCTGAGGGAAAGAGTTCTCTATCACCCCTCACAAGGGTTTCCTTCCTAGGAACTCTGATAGATTCTGTAGAAATGAAAATTTACCTGACGGAGTCCAGGTTATCAAAACTTCTAAATTCCTGCCGTGTTCTTCACTACATTCCGCGCCCTTCGGTGGCTCAGTGCATGGAAGTTTTCGGCTTAATGGTAGCGGCGATGGACATAGTGCTATTTGCGCGCCTACATCTCAGACCACTGCAATTATGCATGCTCAGTCAGTGGAATGGGGATTACACAGATTTGTCCCCTCTGCTAAATCTGGATCAAGAGACCAGAGATTCTCTTCTCTGGTGGCTATCTCGGGTCCATCTGTCCAAAGGTATGACCTTTCACAGGCCAGATTGGACAATTGTAACAACAGATGCCAGCCTTCTAGGTTGGGGTGCAGTCTGGAATTCCCTGAAGGCTCAGGGATCGTGGACTCAGGAGGAGAAACTCCTCCCAATACATATTCTGGAGTTAAGAGCAATATTCAATGCTCTTCTAGCTTGGCCTCAGTTAGCAACCCTGAGGTTCATCAGATTTCAGTCAGACAACATCATGACTGTGGCTTACATCAACCATCGAGGGGGGACCAGGAGCTCCCTAGCGATGTTAGAAGTCTCCAAGATAATTCGCTGGGCAGAGACTCACACTTGCCATCTATCAGTGATCCATATCCCAGGTGTAGAGAACTGGGAGGTGGATTTTCTAAGTCGTCAGACTTTTCATCCGGGGGAATGGGAACTCCATCCGGAGGTGTTTGCTCAATTGGTTCATCATTGGGGCACACTAGAATTGGATCTCATGGCGTCTCGCCAGAATGCCAAGCTTCCTTGTTACGGATCCAGGTCCAGGGACCCAGAAGCGACGCTGATAGATGCTCTAGCAGCACCGTGGTTCTTCAACCTGGCTTATGTGTTTCCACCATTTCCTATGCTCCCTCGACTGATTGCCAAAATCAAACAGGAGAGAGCATCAGTGATCTTGATCGCGCCTGCGTGGCCACGCAAGACCTGGTATGCAGACCTGGTGGACATGTCATCCTTTCCACCTTGGCCTCTGCCTCTGAGACAAGACCTTCTACTACAAGGTCCTTTCAATCATCCAAATCTAATTTCTCTGAGACTGACTGCCTGGAGATTGAACGCTTGATTTTATCAAGGCGTGGCTTCTCCGAGTCAGTCATTGATACCTTAATACAGGCACGAAAGCCTGTAACCAGGAAAATCTACCATAAGATATGGCGCAAATATCTTCATTGGTGTGAATCCAAGAATTACTCATGGAGTAAGGTTAGGATTCCTAGGATATTGTCCTTTCTCCAAGAGGGTTTGGATAAAGGATTATCAGCTAGTTCTTTAAAGGGACAGATTTCTGCTCTGTCTATCCTTTTGCACAAGCGTCTGGCAGAGGTTCCAGACGTCCAGGCATTTTGTCAGGCTTTGGTTAGAATTAAGCCTGTGTTTAAACCTGTTACTCCTCCATGGAGCTTAAACTTGGTTCTTAAGGTTCTTCAAGGAGTTCCGTTTGAACCCCTTCATTCCATTGATATCAAACTTTTATCTTGGAAAGTTCTGTTTTTGATGGCTATTTCCTCGGCTCATAGAGTCTCTGAGTTATCAGCTTTACAATGTGATTCTCCTTATCTGATTTTCCATACAGATAAAGTAGTTCTGCGTACAAAACCTGGGTTTTTACCTAAGGTAGTTTCCAACAAGAATATCAATCAAGAGATTGTTGTTCCATCATTGTGTCCTAATCCTTCTTCAAAGAAGGAACTTCTTTTACATAATTTGGACGTAGTCCGTGCTTTAAAGTTTTACTTGCAAGCGACTAAAGATTTTCGTCAAACATCTTCCCTGTTTGTTGTTTAATCTGGACAGAGGAGAGGTCAAAAGGCTTCGGCAACCTCTCTTTCTTTTTGGCCTCAGAGCGTAATACGCTTAGCCTATGAGACTGCTGGACAGCAGCCCCCTGAAAGGATTACAGCTCATTCTACTAGAGCTGTGGCTTCCACCTGGGCCTTTAAAAATGAGGCTTCTGTTGAACAGATTTGCAAAGCGGCGACTTGGTCTTCGCTTCATACCTTTTCAAAATTTTACAAATTTGATACTTTTGCTTCTTCTGAGGCTATTTTTGGGAGAAAGGTTCTACAGGCAGTGGTCCCTTCCGTTTAAGTACCTGCCTTGTCCCTCCCTTCATCCGTGTACTTTAGCTTTGGTATTGGTATCCCACAAGTAATGGATGATCCGTGGACTGGATACACCTAACAAGAGAAAACATAATTTATGCTTACCTGATAAATTTATTTCTCTTGTGGTGTATCCAGTCCACGGCCCGCCCTGTCCTTTTAAGGCAGGTCTAAATTTTAAACTACAGTCACCACTGCACCCTATGGTTTCTCCTTTCTCGGCTAGTTTCAGTCGAATGACCGGATATGGCAGTTAGGGGAGGAGCTATATAGCAGCTCTGCTGTGGGTGATCCTCTTGCAACTTCCTGTTGGGAAGGAGAATATCCCACAAGTAATGGATGATCCGTGGACTGGATACACCACAAGAGAAATAAATTTATCAGGTAAGCATAAATTTTGTTTTTGCAGCTAGTTTAGGGAGTTACGGGGCTCCAATAGACAGCATAAGGCTTACTATGCCTGCAATTTGTGGCAAGGTGAAAATGGAGTAGGATTTCTCCATTTTCGCCACGTAAGTCCTTACGCTGTATATTGGATACCAAACTGCGCTGGTTTGGTATACCTGTCTATGGGCCAATAAACTGCGGCCGAAGGCAGAAATATATGAGCGTAACTTCTATGTTACGCCGTATATGTGATACCAAACCAGCGCAAATTTTGGTGTAACCGACTTTTGCGGGCGACGATTTATATCGGATCGGGCCCTGTTTGTTTTTTTTCCACTCACAAGTGCCGCTGTATTTTTTTTTCTGATGTTGATTTTTTGCATGAAAAAAAATTAAGTAAAAATATAACTAAATTTTAAGTGGAGCTAAAACAGCAGTTGCAGGTGTGTATTTCTTAATGGAGCTCATTGGTTGATAGATACTCCCTAATAATGCTGATTGCCCCATAGGTACTTCCTGCTGATGTTTACTGACTCATAGGTACTTCTTGCTAATGCCCAAGTTGAAATACTTAAGAATAGAAAGTTGGGTGGCACAATTTATATAGGGAGCCATCAGGGGAAAATGCAATTACCTAAATGGACAGTCTACTCTAGAATTTTTATTGGTTAAAAATATAGATAATCCCTTTATTGCCCATTCCTCAGTTTTGCATAACCAACATTGTTATTTACCTATGTGATTAACTTGTTTCTAACCCTCTGCAGATTGACCCCTTATCTTTTGACAGACATGCATTTAAGCCAATCAGTGCTGGCTCATAAATAACTCCATGGGAGTGAGCACAATGTTATATATATGGCACACATGAACCAACACTGTCGAACTGTGAAAAACTGTCACAATGCACTGAGATAAGAGGTGGCCTAGAAGTCAGTTTATGAGCCTACCTAGGTTTAGCTTTCAGCAAAGAATACCAAGAGAACAAAGCAAATTTTTAATGATAAAAATAAATTGGAAAGTTGTTTAAAATTGCATGCCCTGTCTGAATCAAGAAATTTTAAGTTTGACTTGACTGTTCCTTTAACCGTGGCACAGGAAAATTTCTGGTGCACCCTCCCCAAACAGGTTGGTAGAAAAATGGGAACAAAGGGAAAAAGGGTGTTTTTTTGGTGCACAACCCACATGCAGTACAGTTATTACAACTTTTAATAACAATCAGAAAGATAACGAGTTTTGCGCTATACCAGATGCGTAAAGAACGCAAAAAAATGAGCGATATCGCACTTTCCATAGCGCTGCCATTACAAGTTACTGAAAAACCTCCTTGTGCTGTGCGGTATGGTGCGTTAAGCTCCATACCGCACAAAAGCCAAGGGCTGAGTTTACGTGCTCGTGCACGCTTTCCCCATAGACATCAATGGGGAGAAAGTGTTAGAAAAAACTAACACCTGAGATTGCAAAATGGCAAATCTCCGTAACGCAAGCCTATTGATGTCTATGGGGAACAGAAAATTACGTTAAAACACCTTAACATAAACCCCTAGTCTAAATACCACTAATCTGCCGCTCCCCGACATCGCCAATGCTAAATAAAGTTATTAACTCCTAATCTGCCGCTACCCGACATCGCCGATGCTAAATAAAGTTATTAACCCCTAAACTGCCTGCCCCCCACATCGCTACTACTATAATAAACCTATTAACCCCTAATCAACCACCCTCCCGCATCCCAAATACTATATTACACCTATTAACCCCTAATCTGCCGCCCACCCACATCACCGACATTAAAACAAAACCTATTAACCCCAAATCCGCCACCCACCCACATTGCTACTACTATAATAAACCTATTAACCCCTAAACTGCCGGCCCCCCACATTGCAAACACAATAATCAAGTATTAGCCCCTAAACCACCAGCCCCCCCACATCGCAAATAATAAACAAAATGTTTTAACCCCTAAACCTCCGCCCCCCCACATCGCAAAACACTAAATTAAACTATTAGCCCCTGAACCTAACAACCCCCTTTAAAATAAAAGTTTCAATATAACTATCTTAAAATAAATAAAAACTTACCTGTGAAATATTCTAATAATAAATAAAATAAACTACCAATTAAAAATCCTAAATTACATGATTACAAATTTAAAGAAACCTAATACTACGAAAAAATTAAAAAAATCTAACATTACAAAAATAAAACGCTAAAATTACGGAAAATAAAAAAAAACTAAGATTACAAAAAATATAAAACGAAATTATCCAAAATAATAAAAATTACACCAAATCTAATAGCCCTATAAAACAAAAAAGCCCCCGCAAAATAAAAACACCCCCTAACCTAACAATAAACTACCAATAGCCCTTAAAAGGTCCTTTCGTAGGGCATTGCCCTAAGTTAAACAGCTTGTTTACATTAAAAAATTACAAAGTCCCCCCTAAAAGTAAAACCTAAGTCTAAAAAAATCCTAAACTACCCAATGCCCTAAAGGGGCATTTGATAGGCATTACCCTTAAAAGGGCCTTCAGCTCTTTTACTGCCCTTAAAAGGGCATTCAGCTCTTTCACTGCCCAACAAAGCCCTAATCTAAAACAAAAACCCACCCAAAAAAACAAACAAAAACTAACACTAACCCCAGGAAATCTACTCACAGTTCCTGAAGTCCGGACATCCATCTTCATCCAGGCGGCGAGAAGTTTTTATCCATCGCGGGGGGTATCTTCTATCTCCATCCTGGTGGTGCAGAGCTGTGGAGGCACGGAGCATTGTCGCCGGCGGTACAGACATACAGTGTGGAGTATCCTCTTCATACGATCACACATCCAGCGTGGAGGATCCTCTTCATACGATCACCGCCAAACACTGAAGCTTGATTGCAAGTTACCCGTTTAAAAACTTGCAAATTAGCCGAATGTTGTTATAAAAAGTGGGAAAAAAAACTTTTAAGGGTGCCCTAAATAAACCCTCTAAATATCCAAACAGGACTAGTGAGGAAAACAAAAAAGATATAAATCCCAGAAAGAGAACATTTATATTTTTATAAAATTGGCAAAGTTAACCAATTACAAATGTGCCTACATTATTCATTTATGAAGATGTAATAATTTACTATTTTCACCCTGGTCATACCTAATTATAAAAGTTTGCTATTTTTATTAACTATGATCTGTACCTCCCTGACTAATTTTTTGATATAGTTGTCTTTTGTTTTACTTATTTTAATTTTTTCCTTTTCCGCATTTTGTTACTATTGGGAAGGAAAGCAGGGCTACCCTATATGTGAGGCTTTTTCCAAATAGGTTTGGTAAGTAATATTTTTTTCCTGACTAGTGACCATAGTTTTTTTGGGATATTTAGAGTGATTTTTAGGGTCTACAAAGAGCTTTTTCGCTTTTTATATTAAAGGGCCATTATAGTCCCAATTAAAGCATGTAATTTTAATATTATTAGCCCTAGACTTCTAGAAATACTGCTCTGGACTCTTAGAGAATTTCTGCGTTTTCTGTTTGGGACTAGCAGTGCTCTGCAGGTCCCAAGCGGTATTTCTACTGCGTTTAACCTCTTTGCGGTGATTAAACAAATATGGTCAGATTACTAGTGGAGCATTATTTAGAGCTTTCGCTAGAGCGCTAATTGTGCTAGAAGTTAATTTTTTGCACACGTCGGGTTGCGCTCCTATAATCAGTTGAAAGTAAAAAGTTATCACTCTCGCTCTAACCCAACGCGCACAAGAAGCCGAACGTAGAATATTGTGTGTGGGATAACCTATTTTATATGTGTACATATGTATTAATGTGTTTATATGTCTACATTTGTCTGTACATACATATATACACATATCAATACACATTATAGACATATATAATGTGTATATATATATATATATATATATATACACTCACTGGCCACTTTATTAGGTACACCTTGCTAGTAGTGGGTTGGACCCACTTTTGCCTTCAGAACTGCCTTAATTCTTCATGGCATAGATTCAACAAGGTGTTGGAAACATTTCTCAGAGATTTTAGTTCAATTTTACATGATAGCATCACGCAGTTGCTGCAAATTTATCGGCTGCACATTCATGATGTGAATCAACCGTTCCACCACATCCCCAAAGTGCTCTATTCAATTGAGATCTGGTGACTGTGGAGGCCATTGGAGTACAGTGAACTAATTGTCAAGTTCAAGAAACCAGTTTGAGATGATTTGAGCTTTGTGACATGCTGCATTATCCTGCTGAAAGTAGTCATCAGAAGATGGGTACATTGTAGTCATAAAGGAATAGACATGGTCAGCAACAATACTCAGGTAGGCCGTGGCATTTAAACCGATGCTCAATTGGAACTAAGGGGCCCAAAGTGTTCCAAGAAAATATCCCCCACACTATTACACCACCAGCCTGAACTGTTGATACAAGGCAGGATGGATCCTTGCTTTCATGTTGTTTATGCCAAATTCTGACCCTACCATCTGAATGTCGCAGCTGAAATCGAGACTCATCAGAGCAGGCAACATTTTTCTAATCTTCTATTGTCCAATTTTAGTGAGCCTGTGCGAATTGAAGCCTCAGTTTCATGTTCTTAGCTGACAGGAGTGGCACCCTGTGTGGTCTTCTGCTGCTGTATCTGCTTCAAGATTCAACGTGTTGTGTGTTCGGAGAGGGAATTCTGCATACCTTGGTTGTAACGAGTGGTTATTTGAGTTATTGATGCATTTCTATCATCTTGAACCAGTCTGCCCATTTTCCTCTGACCTCAAGAAGACATTGTCGTCCACATAACTGCCGCTCACTAGATATTTTCTCATTTTCGGACCATTCTCTGTAAACCCTAGAGATGGTTGTGCGTGAAAATCCCAGTAGATCAGCACAGTTTTTTAAATACTCAACAATGCCTCGTTCAGTCACCTAAATCCCCTTTTTTCCCCATTCTGATGCCCGGTTTGAACTTCAGCAAGTCGTCTTCACCACATCTAGATGACTAAATGCATTGTGTTGCTGCCATGTGATTGGCTGATTAGCAATTTGTATTACCAAGCAATATAACAGGTGTACCAAATAAAGTGGCCGGTGAGTGTATATATATATATACATACATACATGTCCATCTTTAGACATTTAAATGTATTTATCTAAATGTTAAAGCCCTTTGCCTGCTTTTTTCCCCTAACACCTGAGATCTCATATCTTTGAGCCCTTATAACTTTTTTGTGCAATATTTTTCTTAATATTTGATTATGTGTTATTATGAGTGTGTGTACCTTGTAATGCATTTTTGATGTGTTTTGTGACACTTTGCAAAACAGTTAGCTACAGCTCTGTGGATGCGTTAACCCGACGAGTGTTAACTTCCATTGCGCTCAATTTGTTATATGAGGGAAATTTAACGTTTAGAATTTTAGACAAAGTTAGAGTTAAATTGAGTGCTCCAAATTCATGAAATATTGAACTTTTTGAAGTTTTCTCACTTAGAGTAATACATTTTTTTAAATAACTGTCTTAAAATAATAGTAAATAGTAAAAATGTATAATCTAACTGATAAATCAATGTAGAAGAAATGAGAAGATTATAGAATAGACCCTGAAAAGACTACAATTTGGATTGCATTTTCGTTTAAATTAAAAGTTTTGATCATTGTGTTTCTTTCCATTTTAAACTTTACAATTCCCTGCAAAAAGATAATTTTATATATGGCATATGGAATCCAAGCTTGCAGATTGAATCAATTAGCAAGTAGGCTAATGTCTTTCCTAATCCAGTGAAGGTGTAAATCTAATTGCATTACAGAGAAAATTGACCAGGTCATTTGAGCTTCCTTTAAAGGCAGACTCTCTCAAATCTGTAACAGGAACCAAGGTCCCTTTGGCTCTATAATGTAAAATAAAATAGAAGTGCAGTGAAATAATATATTACTAAATTGTTATACAAAGATAGAAGTATTGAAAACTTTTATTTTCTAGATTGCTTCCAAATTTCAGTTTGCTTTAAGATATTTATCTGCAATATAAAGATTAAAGGGCTGTGCATAACAGCTAAGACGGAGTGGCAGGGTGGGCTCCCCTTACTTTAAATGTGACAGTTAGTAAGGCAGCTGTTTGGCTGTACTTCCCACCAGTTAAGGGATTAAATGCTTATCGGAACATTTCCAGCAGAGAGAGGGGAACACACTCTTGACTTAACTTAATTAACTATAACTTATAAATATGTGCAATAATAAATAATGACAGAAAACTTCTTAGTGGGAAAATTGTTACCATCACAGGTCAGATTTTTATTAAACTTTAACTTTATTAACTAATTTTTTAACCAACAGAACAACAATATGGCGGCATAGAGATCTATAAAACCCAGAACAGCAAGGAGTTCAACAGCCCAACGGAAACAGCAGCTCAAAAGGAAATGACGCTGAGGGGTTGCAGAGTCACGTGACCACCCCCAAGGGGGAAGGAGAGGGGTTACCTCATGTGCACATGAGGCCTACCGCCCCTCCCCGGATTCTGGTCATCACTCACACCTAGCGACCTGTTCCTGTGCAACAGGGCCGAGACCTCCTGCCACAAAGAAGCATTACCGATGCTTTTGCCGCCACCACCACAACCTGACTTACAGGAAGGGGGAAATAGCTCTCTGAATATCTTTGATAAACAAATCTAGCTCTACATCTGATAAGTGAACCTTGTCCCTCCTATAAAGTTCTGTTCTGTCGGCTGATATGGCTTCATGCCGTACCACAAAGCCACCAGGCCCTGTGACAGTTTTGAAAAGTGAGGCATTAATCTTTTTTCAAACCCTATATGCTGCCGTATGGGCCGAAATATGCCTCCAATGTAGATGGGGAACTATGCTAGACTACCCTATAACAACTCCAGGAATACGCACTTGTAGTCAGCTGATATCTGACTGCATAATCCAGGATCCTGGACATCTTGCTAATGCCTGGGTGGAAAAATTGAACACCTAGAATGATTCATATTAGAAGAAAATAAGATTAATGCTGACAATCAACAAATGGATACACATCTCATCCTGGATCGGATGGAGAAGAGGAAGTTGCATGGGAGGCATCAGCTTTTTACCCGGTAAGGAGGGGCCTTCCCTAACCTGAACCATTGTTGCACCTAACACCAACCCTCTTTCTCCTATCCCACTCTCCTACAGCCTTAACCCTTAGCCCGCTCCAGGCCCATGCTGGGCCCTACACTAACTTTTTAATTGATAGAAATAAATATTTACCATGCAGGTAAAAAAGGCATCTCCATTGGCTCTAAAAATCCATTTAATATAAGTTTTTCACCCGCCACTCTTCTTTCGTATTACTATGTACTAGGCATGCACAGGAAGAACATTTCAATCTTTTTCCCTAATATTAGTTGCCTGCAATATTCGGATTTGTTAAACATTTACATTAGTTTTCGTTAAACAAATGTAAAGACTTCAAAGCTAAAGATGAGAAGTTCACCTGTTTCTACATACTTACCTAACATGCTCTTTTTTGGGCCGAAAGGCTACTTTTCTATTCAAAGCAATCACACTAGTTTGATTTCAGCTGATTCCCACACTTGAAAACTAATTTTGGGATCTTGAAAAAAAGCACAATTTTTCCTAAATACAGTGGAGCACAAACGTTTGCGCCAAAGCGATAAGGGTTATATTGAGTATACGAGTTTAAAGTAAAACCGATCTCGTAAGCGCATTCACGATTTACGTTAGAATCATTACCTTGACTTCAGAGCTCTGGTTAACTGTTTTGCAAAACAAAAAAGATTTAAAAAAAAAAAAAAAACATCAAAAATACATTGCAAAGTACACTTACATCCATGATAACACCATGTAATAAAAATGATTAAAAAGAAATATTGCACACAAAAGTTATAAGGGCTCAAATATATGAGATCTAGGCAGGCAAAGGGCTTTAACGTTGAGACACATAGATATACATCTCTAAAAATGGATATAAATGTATGATATATGTGTACATATGTGTACATATGTAATTATATGTGAGTATATATATATATATATATATATATACACACATACACACACATATAAACACATAAATACATATGCATACATATACAGTATCCCACAAAAGTGAGTACACTCCTCAGATTTTTGTAAATATTTTATTATATATTTTCATGTGACAACACTGAATAAATGACACTTTGCTACAATGTAAAGTATTGAGTGTACAGTGTAAATGTATTGTCCCCTCAAAATAACTCAACACACAGCCATTAATGTCTAAACCATTGGCAACCAAAGTGAGTACACCCCTAAGTGGAAATGTCCAAATTGGGCCCAAAGTTTCAATATTTTGTGTGGCCACCATTATTTTCCAGCACTGCCTTAACCCTCTTGGGCATGGAGTTCACCAGAACTTCACAGGTTGCCACTGGAGTGGGGGGAGCACTCCCCCACCTTCTGTTTGAGGATGCCCCACAATAGGGTTTAGGTCTGGAGAGATGCTTGACCAGTCCATCAGATTTACCCTCAGCTTCTTTAGAAAGGCAGTGGTCATCTTGGAGGTGTGTTTGGGGTCATTATCATGTTGGAATACTGCCCTGCGGCCAAGTCTCCATATGAAGGGGATCATGCTCTGCTTCAGTATGTCACAGTACATATTGGCATTCATGGTTCCCTCAATGACTAGCTCCCCAGTGCCGGCAGCACTCATGCAGGTCCAGACCATGACACTCTCACCACCATGCTTCACTGTAGGCAAGACAAACTTGTCTTTGTATGCCTCACCTGGTTGTAGCCACACACGCTTGACACCATCTGAACCAAATAAGTTTATCTTGGTCTCATCAGACCACAGGACATGGTTCCAGTAATCCATGTCCTAAGTCTGCTTGTCTTCAGCAAACTGTTTGTGGGCTTTCTTGTGCATCATCTTTAGAAGAGGCTTTCTTCTGGGACGACAGCCATGCAGACCAATTTGATGCAGTGTGCAGCATATGGTCTGAGCACTGATAGGCTGACCCGCACCCCTTCAACCTCTGCAGCAATGCTGGCAGCATTCATATGTCTATTTCCCAAAGAAAACCTCTGGATATGACGCTGAGCACATGCACTCAACCTCTTTGGTCGACCATGGCGAGGCCTGTTCTGAGTGTAACCTGTCCTGTATAACTGCTGTATGGTCTTGCCCACCATGCTGCAGCTCAGTTTCAGGGTCTTGGCAATCTTCTTATAGCCTAGGCCATCTTTATATAGAGCAACAATTCTTTTTTTCAGAAAATTCTTTGCCATGAGGTGCCATGTTGAACTTCGAGTGACCAGTATGAGAGAGTGCGAGAGCGATAACACCAAATTTAACACACCTGCTCCCCATTCACACCTGAGACCTTGTTACACTAACGAGTCATATGACATTGGGGAGGGAAAATGGCTAATTGGGCCAATATGGACATTTCCACTTAGGGGTTTAGACATCAATGGCTGTGTGTTGAGCTATTTTGAGGGCAAATCAAATTTACACTGTTATACAGGCTGTACACTCACTACTTTAAACTGTAGCAAAGTGTCATTTCTTCAGTGTTGTCACATGAAAAGCTATAATAAAATATTTACAAAAATGTGAGGGGTGTATTTACTTTTGTGGGATACTGTATAAACCTATATATAAGTGCATTGGAGTCCTTTTTCGTTAAGTAGATGAAAAGATATTTATGCATTATTCATATTTAATAAACAATGTATTTACTGTAAATATTTCACATTCCAATGTTCTTCACATAGCAGAATATGTTCTATGTATTTTTAAATAGATATTCCTGTATATCTAATTATATACATATATAAATATATATATTTATATATATATATATATATTATATATATATATATATATATATATATATGTGTGTGTGTATATATATATATATATATATATATATATATATATGTATATATATATATAAAATCCAACGAAGAGAAAAACAAAGCGCTCAAAGCCCAATGTTTATAAAAATACAAAAGTTTATTGGGACAATTTTAAAAACATCAAAGTCCTCTGTGCACCTGCATTACAACCTGGATAACAACATGTCCTGTATAGGACTTTGATGTTTTTAAAATTGTCCCAATAAACTTTTGTATTTTTATATACATTGGGCTTTGAGCGCTTTGTTTTTCTCTTCGTTGGATTTTATATTTCTTACAGCGTACGGAACAGGCACGCCGAAAAACCAGCTGCTGCAGCCTATCAGTAAGGGACTGTAGATCCCGCCCTCCCCTCCCATAGAGCCGTTCTTTACTAAGCAAACACTGGGTGGATTATCGAGTGTGCTCCGTTGTGCAGGTTTGTGGATGCTTATATATATATATATATATACTGTATATATATATATATATATATATATATACATGTATATATATATATATATAGATATATTTATATTGTACCAAAAAACATCAGTAGAAATATTTATTTATGAACAAATAGAACATATTCTTGTGTGTGCAGAACATATTAATATTCATATTATTATGTTGGGTTAGCACACATGAGAATATGCAATCAGGTTTGCACACGAGTTTGGGGTTAGGTTTTTCTTCCACTTTTTTTCTCTATTGACTTCTATGGGGGCAAAAGCGTACATGATATTCTAAGTTCAGATTAGCCAGACAAGCGCAAAAATCTTATTTCTACGGAGATTTACTTTGCGCTTTACTCATAATCTGGCCCATAATTGTTGCAAGACAAAGTGTTCATGAGTTACAGTTTAAAGAATTATAAAATAAAATATTATAACTCTTTTGCATAGAATCTCATAGTCACCATTTTTTTAATTCATACCAAAATGGAAACGGTGCTTTAAAGTGAAAGTCAACCCTAGCATTGTACAAACACTAGGATTGACTATTGAAACAAATAAAGGATACTTCATGTAGAAAGCTCCTGTATTTGTTTCAACCGATCCCTGTTCTTAGCTGCTACAGCAGCCCACGGCTAAAAAAATTTTTGCTAAGAGGTGACGTTTTCACCTCTTAGCCAATAGCCGTGCTCCCATGGGCGCCAAGCCGGATTTACCGCACAGCTATTGGCTAAGAGGTGAAAACGTCACCTCTTAGCAAAAAAATTTTTTAGCTGTGGGCTGCTGTAGCAACTAAGAATGGCAATCAGTTGAAACAAATAAAGGAGCTTTCTACATGAAGTATATAATTATACTTCATGAATGAAAGTCCACTTTATTTGTTTCAATAGTCAATCCTAGCGTTTGTACAACGCTAGGATTGACTTTCACTTTAACACACAATAGTTGGAAATATTGTTAAAAAAAATACTCATCAAAATCAAAATTAAAAGTAGAAAAACCGTGCATAGTCTGCTCATCTTTGCAACCTAATAGATGCATTCAGATTGGTGAACAGTGGTGCGGATGGATACGGATTACAATAGTCAACTATGAAAGTCACGATTGAGTGATCCCCTTTAAAAAAATATAATTTAATAATACCATTACTG